>NC_054829.1:114758250-115059574 GCF_018345385.1 Vulpes lagopus | reverse complement strand
CCTAATTCTTATAGGATATCATACTGAGAATTTTATGTTCAGTATCTCCCTTTCCTTTCTTTCAAAATCCTAAATCCTTGAATGTGCTGAAACTTTAATAATTTATAAATATAATCTTGAATGACCGTTGATGAGGTAATTTACTATCATGTTGTCTGGCATACTTTTCTTAATGTATTACTCTTGGAAAAATGCATTTTTGATGGGAAAAAAGCATTTAGGTGGCTATGTTCCTGATTGACCTTTCTTAATAAATGCTGAAAGGAGAACTTGGTTGGAAAGATTATTTTCAGTGGTGTTTTAAATTCCGAACTATGTGTGTCTCACTAATTTCTTTCTTAAAATTAAACCATAATGATCTCCAAGATAAACTTTCAAAAATTTAATTTACATTGTCACATCAAAAGTTGTCCTTGACTTTTTAAATTATTACTATCTTCCCTATTAGACATAAAACCAAAGTGTGCTTAATTTTTAAGTCCAAAAAGAGATCACAGGCAGTAAATTTTGTTTGAAAAAGGAATATTATGGGATGCCTGTGTGGCTCAGCAGTTGAGTGTCTGCCTTTGGCTCAGGGCATGATCCCGGTCCAGGGATCAAGTCCCACTTCAGGCTTCCTCTGAGGAGTCTGTTTCTCCCTCTGTCTACGTCTCTACTTCTCTCTCTATCTCTCATGAATAAATAAATAAAATCTTTAAGGAAAAGAAAAAGGAATATTGTCCTGTTCCTTGAAGAGCTGCTAAAAAAAAAAGGAAATAAAGCCTGTGTATCTAATATTGAAGAGATTGGTTAAAGAAATTATGGTATATCTATAAATTGGAATATTCTGTAGTCAATAAAAGCAATATTATATATTAGTATATCATATATTATTTCACATGAAAAGAAATAAGAAATACAAGTTACAAAAACAAAATGATATATTTTATAAAGATGAAACATTTATGTAAAAAGGTCTTAGAGGATAAATACTAAATTATTAACTGTGGTTATTTCTTTGTATTATAAATATGGATAATTTAAATTTTCTTCCTGATTTTCTGTGTTTTAACATAGTAAGTTTCTTGAATAACAAAATATTTAAAATACATTAATATTATGATTATGCAGGTCACTGCTATTATTAGATTTATGCTAAATTATTTAGGTACAAAATGTTTTTGCAACTGATTCTCAAATGAACCAACAGAAAGAAGTGTAAAAGAATGTGGTTATAAAAGGGAGAAATGAGAATGAAAAGCAAATATGGTGACATTAAACCCAAGTATGGGTATATAATACTTATTGTACTATTTTTCCAAGTTTTCTCCATGTTTAAAAATTTTCATAATTAAAAGTGTGAGTGTTTTATTCCAATGAGAACAACTGAAGGGATGCAGATGCCAGCTAAGTGCCACTAAGAACCGTTTCCTGAATATCCAGCTTCACAGCTTACATCTTGTTCACATGTCCCTCAAAGCCTAGTTATTTCAACAGGAAGACTTTCATTCTTTGAATATAAACAGACTTGTTTTGTTTTGTCGCTTATAGTCATGCCGCTCAGAGAGAACTCAGATTCTCCTGAATAAGCAGAACTTCATTACCGCATGCTTAGTCATCTTCTTGAAAAAGGAATTCCATGAAATTTGCTATTGGTATAGAGTTTTTAGAAGTTTTTAAAAAATACATTGTAAAGTATATGTATTCTTTACAAAAGAAGGTTTAAGGAGTTGATAAGGCTTACCTAGTCCTGCTGTTACCCTACTATACATCTTACAGTGGTTTCCCCTCGTTTTGTGCAAAGTGACCAGCCCTTACCTATCACGCGACTCATCAACTACCAATTCCTCTCCCAGTTGACATTCCAGGCTCATTTATTTGGCTCCTTTCACTTTCCGCCAGTCTTCAAGTAAATGCAACTTTCTCCGTGATATTGCTACCTGACCATCCCTTACCCCCACCGCATTAAGTTGATGTGTTCCATCTTGTACTTCGCTCAACATAGCATGCTTCCAAGCGCTCATACTTCTTGAGTCACTCATAGGTTCTCTGTTCCCTTAGAGCTGTGCCTGTATCTGATACCTTACTTGTTTACTATTCAGAGAACTGCTTGGCATAGAGAAAGAACCTAGCGAATGCTTCTTGAATAAACAAAAGAATCTACAAATACATTACAGAACCTGTGGGTTAGTGGAAGGAATGCTGGCTTCATAGTGAGAAGTCCTGGATTTAACTATAATTTGCATCAACCATAAAATCACTTTTTCATAAAATAAAGTCATGGAATTCACTTTGAAAAATGCTCGAATCGAAGAATAAAATTGCTAAACTCCTCACTTTATTAGCCAGACCTACCTCAATATGAAATTGGGCCCTCTGCTCTCCTTTCCATTCTTTACCTCATTGCTTCATCATGCTATTTGTTGGAAACAGTTGTATAACAAAGAATACTTAACAGCATGGTTTAAGATTTAGCTCACCAATATATATAAAATTACAGTTCTTAAATGAAGGAATAAAGAACAATATTTGGCCCACCAGCGCTAAATCTACTATGACACCTTTTAACTTGGAATTGCCTAGGTTTTCAAATTCTTATTAGAAAAAACGTAGAGTAAATTGGCCCTGACAAATCCCCTATCCGTTTTGTTTGACAAGGTCCACTCTACAGGAACTGGAATAATTACAAACAATTGTGTAGTATATTATAGTCTCTTGTTATTTGTAGCCTTTCATCTAGTAGATATTTGGGGATCCCACTTTTTTACTGTTACAGAAATATGTCTTTTCAATTATGATTTTATACTTACTTTGCATATCTGCTCCTTGACTAGATTCTGAGCTGAAGGGCAGGACAGGTCAGGCTCAGGTTTTTAATCAAGTTTACTGAAGGGGAGAAACTCTTTCAAATACTATCTGAGTTAATCCTCCCACCTAGTGTGATAGGTTTCTAAGACCATTCTCATTTTCTAGATGAGGAAGCTGAGATTCAGCAAAGCAAATGACCGGTCTAGTCAAGGTAGTAAGATCCAAATCTTTTAACTTCAAATTCTATCTTATTTTTGTGTTATCTCTTCTTTTGATGTACAGCTACACAAGTACTGTACAGTTGTTATAATTACCACAAGAATTACACAAATTCTGTAAGTTATCCAGTATAAAAGATGAAGGAATGAAATTCTAAAAGTCACATATTCTTTTAGTTTTATGAAAGTTTTATCTTTTAGAGTCAAATGGAAGGGTCTGTGTGTGTGTGTGTGTGTGTGTGTGTGTGTGTAGCATTCATGTGTTTATTGTCTCCTGAGTCGACTTTACAGTGGGCAATAACATACAGAAAAATGATGATTAAATTTAATTTCTCAGATTTTTTTTTGCTTTTATTTTTAAAGCAGTTTTAGATTCACAGTGAAATGAAGAGAAGATACAGAAATTTCCCCTGCCCATCAGCTTCTCCTTGACACATGTATCCTCTCCCCTGTTATCAAAATCCCCAACCAAAATGGCATATGTTCTACAATTAATGAACCTACATTGACACATTAGAATCATCCAAAGTCTATAGCCCACATTATGGTTCACTGTTGGTGTTGTACATTCTATGCATTTGTACAAATGTGTAATATGTGTTCAATGATATGCTATTATATGGAGTACTTTCATTGCCATAAAAGTCCTCTGTGCTTTGCCTATTTATCCCCCAATCGTCAATGCCTGACAGCCACTGATATTTTTATTGACTCCATAGTTTTGTTTTCCAGAAAAACATTCGATATTTACATAGTTTGACATTTTTCAGGATGTCATATAGCTGGACGGATTACTTTTTTATTTCTAGGAAATTATTATTATTGATAGTTGGGACTTTTAGTGAGATGGATGTACATTTGAATATACTGCAATGTGGTAAGGTTTTTATAGAGGTAATAGTCTTATCATGGTTTTTCCATTATGTTGAAGGAGTCAATTTCATTTTGTTTTTATTGTTATCAAACTATACATCAGTATTTTGGGAAGCCATTCTCTTTCTTTTAACATCAAATAACAGAAAGTTTTATGAAGACAAAACAGGACTCCTATCTATGTTTCCTCCTTCCACTTTGCCAACTGGTATCTTTCATCATTTCCTATTTAACATAGTGGTAATATTGCTTTGGGGAGTATGAAAGGCAATTTCCTTCATATTAATTTTCTTAGAACAGGTCTTCTTCTTATTATTGGCTCATGACTAATGGTAACTCTATAAGACAATGGTAACTTAGCTATTTGATTACTACCTTAGTTCTGGGAGGAGTCTTAGTATTTATGTTTCTGTTGTAATTTTTTGTTAGCAGTGTTCAAAAAAAAACATTTAAAAAACTCCTCCAATTCACATTTTGATTGGTTTTCTCCTTTACTACCATAAGTAGTCAACCAGTTGTATACTTGCTTCACCTTCTTTTCCCTCCGCCTCTCCCAGCTCCTTCCCATTACCACCATTCTGTACTCTAGGGTGAAGTCTAACAAGTTTGTTTTTCTTCATTAACTTGGAAAATGTTTTTTACAAACTTTGTATCCACCTTCTAAAGTCTGTTCATTTTTCATAATTAGGTGATTAGAATAAGTACATTCACAGCAAGTGTGCACATGGCTTTTGCTTTTATAGATTATTAAAATACAATACTCTTCACTTTTAGAATAGAAAGGAATTTCATAAATTTGCTGGTTTAAACCTCTTAATTGAACCCATGCCCTGCAAAATACAGTGATTTGCTAAGGTTTCACTGCTTATATATTGTTCCTCTAGAGCTAAACTAAGGCTTAAACTTTGTTCAGTATACACATTGCTGGTATTTTAAGTTCTTATTCTAATTTTTACTATTAACCTTGGACTTAGTATAGAATTACATACATTCCTTCCATAATGTTTGATGATAATATCTGGTTGATATATCAACCAATTGAGGTTAATAATCTCGACTTTGAAGCTTGAGGGTCTGTAGTTTGTTATTTAATTCCACTTCTGGAGAAACCTTCCCACCACAAAGTCAACTATCTCCACTTCTTGTTATTAACTACCTAGTTCCTATCCTATGTATGGACCCTGGAGTCATAGGATAGGCTTTCAAATTCCATTCTATTTTAAATCCTCCCTGCATGAGCTTTTTAGTCAGTTGCTTCACCTCTTCAAAGCATACTTTCCCCACCTAAAGAACAAGGGTAAGAATAGTACCAATGTCGTGGCACTGCTTTGAGGGACTAATGAAGGTCTCCATTAGGAACCTTGCATAGCGCCTCGCCCAGTGTGCGCATGTGCTAGTGTTAGCTGTTGCTGCTATGGTTGCCATGTGCTTTGCCATCATTATTCTTGCTTGTATTTACCACAGTCAGCAGCCTCCCTTGATATATGGTATGACCTTCTGTTCCTAGTGTCATCATCATCATCTTTTTATAACCTGTGGCAGCAGAATACAGATCATCTGTAGAACATTGAGGAGGGCTGGTGTGGGGTGAGTGAGGGTGCATGTCCTGTGTGTCACCATCATTGTCGCTGAAGGCGAGTGTTTAGGTCTGTGCCTGGCAGGCAGCTCTGTAATTTTTCATCCACTTTCCTATGCTACAGTGACAGGGATGGCACTCTGTGGGTCAGCCGGCATAGTAGAGCACATTCTCCTGTTGGTTTATAGCTTCTTAGGGTCAGTGAGAGCTGGGGTTAATTCCGCAAGGGAATCCATGGACTGTGACATGAATTCCATCAGTTGTTCATAAATTATGAAAGAAATTCTAGGAACTGCTTTTGGGGTTTTAAAGCTCTGGGCCAGAAGGTTAATTACTTGCCTACAGTTCCAACCAACTTTCCGTGTTAATAGATACCGGCTGTGTTGGCCCTTCTGTTCCAGGCTTGCTTGCACACTGTTGTTTGAAGGTAGCAATAAATCATTGTCTTAGGAAACAGTTAATTTTTTTAGTAAATACCTGTGATCAGTTTAAAAATAAAGGATTGGCATATTATAGTTTGGTTATACTTGCATTTTATCCATTGTTTCTCTTTTTGTAAAGGAATTTATTCTTTTTAGAATATTTTTGTGCAAACTTACAAAAACAGTAACTATAAATAATTATAAGCAATAATAAGAGGATTAACAATTATTAATAAATACAAATAGACAATTAGCAAAGTAATTATGAACACAAATGAAAATTTGAGGCATGTTTTTCACATTTTTATAAGGATTAGATAACTTTCCTGTGTTGAGAGGAAGAGCTTATTTTGCTATATTTATTTTCTAAGTGGTTAATTACTAATAAACATTAGGCCATATTGAATGTTCTCTTACCTGCAGATAAACTAAGAGTTCACAGAAGAGTTGAGTGTAAAATCTGCATAGAAATAAATTATATTCTCAGCATCACACTTTCAGAGCCTTAGATTTTCCTCTAAGAAGTCACTCATAGATAAAGTCTTGAACTACATGACTTTTGTTCTCTGTGTTATTTTGACATTTCAGATCAGTTTTGAACACTGACCACATCATAGGAATGTAGTGTTTCTTTCCTTTTTTTTCCCTTTCTGTACTTTGTTCCTCCTGGTTTTGAGTTAGTACTAGATAAGCATATATAACAACTTAGAGAGAGGGAGAGACATCTATTTTGATTTTCATTAGTAGTGTTATTATCTATTTTTAATATTTTCCAAAAATATCAAAGGTTGTAGTTTTTAATGCAAAAACTATAATGCTTATATCAGGGTTTGTCAGAGGGCAGATAGAGGCACAGTGGGAAGAGTGAGGGAGTGACAGTCATCTTGGAAAGTTGCATCATAAACCAAATGAATTAGTAATACAGTCACAAAGACTAACAAGAGGGATTATTTAAAATATTGTTTAGTAACTTGCTTTATATCCTTCTTCATTTGTTTTTTGATATTGAGATCTTCAAAAATGGAAGTGGCCCAGGCAGACAGTTTTCATCTCAACATCTTTATCTATTTAGTACATTTCTACATATTATGAATAGTTACCTCTGTTAAATGTGAACACCAACATTGTCCTTTAGTTTAGGAAAACTCAAGAGATTTGGTGTCCTCTGATACTTCCTTCCTCCTGCCATTGCTACCACTTTCTCTCTGGAGAACAACATCTCTGTGTGTTGTTTTCCTGTAACTCCCAAGTGTGCTTCAGGGCCGGGGAAGGTTTTCTCCCTTTTCTAGTCTGAGGGTAAAGAGAATCATTTTGGGGATTTCTTGCTGCTCACAGTTATATACTCTTGATTCTTCCTTGCTGGCACAACTAGCAGGAAGTGCCTCTGTGTGCAGGCTCCTTGAGGCTTAACTACTTCATCACTCCAGGACCACTGTTCACAGACTGTGCTCATAAATATGAGGCTAAGTAAAACTTCTGGTAGAAATTCCTAAACATGGGAAACTGCTGGGTGGAAGGATTAGTTTTCCTACTGAAGTCTGACTCCCTACCAACAAAACCCAATCAGTAATTACCTTCTCTTTCTCTACTTCCCTACCTTAAAGTGTCCCCTAACAACACAGTCATGGGGAGAACTCATGTAGGAGTTTTTCTTTCTTGGTAAGAATCTTTAAAACTTTGCCAGTGTCTGGATTGTTGAGGTGTTTCTCCTATCTGTGAGGCAGTCCCCTTTACTTCTGTCAGTGTTCGCATGAAGGACTTCATGAAGGTGTCCTGATCCCTCAGATAAATCTCATGTGATGGGTGTCACTTACACACCTGCTTGATGAGGCCAGAGCATCTTGAGTATGGTGTCTTTTACTTTCTCTTCCTAGCTCATTATATATTTCTAATCATTCATTAAACCCTTGTCCTCTTTTATATTGCATCTTGTATTCTATTTTGTTTGCATCTGTAAAACTCAGTTTTTATTTTGCCTTCAGCCCATAAGTAGTTGTGGCTCTTTACTTGAGACTAGAAAATTAGCAAGCACATGGCTCTATTTTTCTGCTTCCCTATGAACTTCACCTCATTTGACTTAGCATCTCTTCAGAGATGAAGAATGGGGGAAGCCTGGGTGGCTCAATGGTTGAGCGTCTGCCTTTAGCTCAGGCTGTGGTCCCCAGGTCCTGAATCGAGTCCCACATCGGGCTCCCCACAGGGAGCCTGCTTCTCCCTCTGCCTGTGTCTCTGCCTCTCTCTGTGTCTCTCATGAATAAATAAATAAAATCTTAAAAAAAAAAAAAACGAAATGAGGGATGGTTGCTATACCTCTAAGATTCGTAAGGAAAAGAATTCTTCTTTTACTTTTTTTGTAGCTGCATTCATAGAACTTTGCATTAAGAAAAAAAAGCGATTTGTTTTGATTTAGGTGGCCAAAGTATTTTGAGAAGTAAAAGTCTCCACATTCAGTAAATTTTGATTTTTGTATTTTATTTCCCATTTCCTTCTAATAGTAAACTCTTTAAACTTTTAAAAGTAGTGTGTCTCTGTAAATACTCAAGGAGAAAATGCCAAGTTTGGAATTTTGTTGCCTTTCTTTCAAAGAGGGTGTCGTTGGGCTTAACTTCTTCAGATCAAGTGAGATTTTGCAGGATTTGATTAATAGGGGCATTCCAAGAGTAACAACGTGGGGTTCAGTGAGGTCAGTGGGGTTTCATGGCTCTTTTCGCTACAGGAAAAAAAGAAGTATTTCAATTCATAGAAAGGTGCCAAGAATGAACTTGAGCTACTCCCATCTGTCAGGGTAGCATTTCACTTCTCTCTGTGGTGTACTTTTAGTTTATTAGATGCTCCATAAATTGAGGGGATTGGAATGGTGAAATTGGAAAAGTGATTGGGAGGTACTTGCACAATTATATTTTTTGTTTAATTTTTATTTAGAATGTGTTACTTTGATGTCTTACAACAATTTCCTTAGTCCACAAAAGCAACACAAGCCAGTCCCATATTTGTGGAAAACAAATTTAAAGTTCTAAAGAATTCCCACATAGAGCTTATATTTTAAAGTTCAACCACATGGAACCATCTTATTTTTCATGAAACATACACTTTCAAGGTATGCTTGTTATTTGAAAGTTGCCCTCTCCAAAATTGATTTTTGTTGGAAACAAAGACAAAGTCAAACGTAAAACTGTGGCTTCAAAATCTTTAAACCTTATTTAATTATCTAAATATTATTTAATTTGTATTCATTGAAAGTGGGAGTTTAACTTTATTCCATCTTAAATTACATTTTTTGTGTATATGTATCTTTTCAGAAAATTATGTGAACTCTCTGAAATCTCATAGGCTTTAAAAATATGCTGACAAAATAAAAGTTAAAATTATTAAACTGTTTTCTGAAAATAATCTGTTTTTAATTTTACTCAAAATGTCTTAAAGTGTATACATTATAAATTAAGCTCTTTTGCTTGTTTAAAATCTTTCAAAGCATAAGGCCCATTTCTTTTCAAATTCTGGTAAAATACATAGACCATAAAATTTATCATTTTAACCATTTTCCATTTTAATATTTTTTAATTTTCAAGGTTGATCATGATCATTATTGCTAAATTTGCTGCATTCGTTGTGTTTAGTAGTTTGGAATAAAATTTGATCCCTTTTATAGAGTGGTCAAGTTTATTCCTTAAATTAAATCCAGGGATTAATAAGAATATCAAGGTTTGCAAGATTTTATTGTGTTAATTTCAGATTATATAAGCATAGATATTAAAGAAATATTTGTATCAAAATGTTGGAAGTTGAGGTGGTTATGGGACAATAGATGGATAGTCAGTGGTGCTATGGCTTTAAGATCTTTTATCATGAAGATGCATGCTAACCTGCACTCCCTTCACACATTTTTAAGATTCTCTTTTAATATTAAGAATAATGTGTGTGTTAATCCTTTGGTGAGGGTTAGACTTCTTTCTGATATCTTTAATTAAAATTATATTACATTAAATAATGGTAACATCAATAAATTATAATTCTAATGGCATATATTAAACTAGAATCGGATTTTTTCCAATTATTTTTAGCCATCTTTGCCAGTAAGTGGTTGTTGTCACAGTGCATCATCTTCTCTTTAAGACTCAAATAACTTGTTTGAGAACCAGGCTAGACTCTGTAAGGTGTTCCCTGTGGCATCCAGATGTCCTCTCTCTTACTACTAGCTGCATCTAGAAGGCCATCTCCAATTTTTTGGAACTCTTTTCTGAACATCCTCCACCCTCCTCCCTATACATTTCAAATACTTTGAAGCTAATTCCATCTCAGGTGTGCCAGCAGTGAGAATTTGGAGGCACTTACTTCAAGCCCAGGAGCTTAAATAGTTTTAATTAAATATGAAGAGTTAAAAAAAATAAACATGTGCGTCAATTATGTGAAATTGGCATCAAGGATTGGCATTGGCATTCATTTACTTCTTTTGCCTTTTGTAACAACCTTAGCTCAGTCTATGGACCACTCCCACAGAGGTCTTCCTTAAATCTATCTCCTTCTTTTATTTTCTTCATATAATTTATCAGTATCTGAAATTATCTTGTTTTTCTTTACTTTTTCTTGTCCTTCTCACTACGGTAGTTAAATTGAAAAGGCCGTGACTTTGTGAATCTGTTTGCAACTGCATTCCCAAAGCCTGGGACAGTAACTATGTGCTCAAAAAATATTTAATGTATGACTAAATTAGTTTCATGGAGTATCTACTTGGTGGCACTTTTGAAAATCAACTTAAAATCAACCTTCTAGGGGCAGCCCCAGTGGCTCAGAGGTTTAGTGCTTGCCTTCCGCCCAGGGCGTGATCCTGAAGGCCTGGGATCGAGACCCTCGTCAGGCTCGTCTCATGGAGCCTGCTTCTCCCTCTGCCTATGTCTCTGCCTCTCTCTCTCTCTCTCTCTCTCTCTCTGTGTCTCTCATGAATAAATAAAACCTTTAAAAAAAATCAACCTTCTACAATTGCCATCAATGCTTCTGTTTGTTTCTTGATATGTTTGAAGAAAACACAAATGGATTTTAATGCTTAGTGTTAGAACACAATTTAAAGAAGTGAATGAAAGAACTCACCTATTTTCTGTAGTTAAATAAAAACTATTTTGTAGTTAGATAAAAAACATTATCTACATGTCAAAATTATTTGTGCTACTATGGTCATTAAATTTGACTATTGGTAGTTAAATCTCATAGATATTTGCCAGTATTGTATTTACCTTCTAAATATTCAAGGTGGTTACCTATAGGTAGTTATCAATCCATAGCTTAATGTTACATTAGTAGTTGCATTCACTTGTGACCTGCTTTGAGACATAACACACATTCCTAACCTGCCCCCTACTTTTTTCTGGAGAGTTTTGATAAGTAAAAGAATGCTTGAATTTACTAGCCAGAAAGACCTGGTTAATGTTAACTGCTATTGCAAGAAGCAGAGTTTTTGTCAATAACTTTAGAAAGCCTAACTTAATTTACACAAAATTCTACCCGTATTATTAACTTGTGTAATGGCATAAGAAGTAAGGGTTAAAATTCTGATTCCACCATTTAATAGTTATGTTATCTTGAGCAAAGTACTTATCCTTTCAGTGGTGGCTTACTCTCCTCATTTGTAACTAGGGATAGAATATCTAAATCATAATGTGCAAGAATTAAAATTGCTAATATACATTAGGCATTCTGAATAGAACAAGCTTCTATATGTTTCAGCTATTATTTCCATTTAGATTGGTTTTATCTATACTTTTTAGCTAATTATTAAATTAATTAATATTCATGTTAGTCAAAATTTGAACGTTTTAATTAGCCTAATCAAAATGAAGACAGTGTCTAAATCAATCAGAGTTATTAAAAAATGTAGTTCTTAGGACACCTGGGTGGTTCATTCGGTTAAGCGTCTGACTCTTGGGTTTCAGCTCAGGTCATGATCTCAGAGTCGTGAGATCAAACCCCATTTCGGGCTCCACACTCAGCACAGAGTCAGCCTGAGATTCTCTTTCTCCCTTTCCCTCTGCTGCTCATCCCCACTTCATGCACTTTCATAAATAAATAAATAAATAGTCTTAAAAAAAAGAGTAGTTCCTTGGATTTGCCTCATATTGTACATCAGAACCTATATACTGGTGGTGTTCAAGTAGGAAAGAAAGATTTATATTTTCAAGGTTAATTCAAATTGAAGATTGTTTCCTCTTTGCTCCAGAATAATTTTATGTGTAGACATAAATATTTCCTAGAGACATACTCCTCAAAATAACTTGAAATAATGAAGGAAAGTGCATATGCATAATGTGAAAAAAGCTAAGAATAACAGCTTCGTTTGGTATGAAAATTATGCAAATAACTTTAATAGTTATTAGCATGTTGACTTGCACATATAACCTTCAGCTTCAGGTTGTGTGGGACCACAGATAGGTTTGTCCTCAGAATCTTCAGGGCCAGATTCCTCTAAAGATGCTCCAACCAAATGGGTAGAGAAGGTAGCAGTTTAATGTACAGTGTAGGCTGATTTGCAAACCACACACTGTAGATTTCAAATGAATTTTATTTATCAAAGCCATTTACCCAGTGACATCCTTTAAAACTGCAGTTATATTCTGGGAAGTAGAATGAATGAGTAGGGTTGGACTTAAGTTTCCCAAACATACCAGCTCATATCAGTGGATCGATCTCAGGGTTGGAGTAGGGAAGGCGCAGAAATTCAGTCCTCTAGAGGTGCCAGTTTCTCTTCTGGACAGTTGACATATGCCTCCTGGGCGGCAGAGAAATAGACATCAGTGAAAATAATAATTTTCAACAG
Source organism: Vulpes lagopus (assembly GCF_018345385.1). NCBI lineage: Eukaryota > Metazoa > Chordata > Mammalia > Carnivora > Canidae > Vulpes > Vulpes lagopus. The sequence goes on along the minus strand of NC_054829.1, from coordinate 115,046,893 downwards.
TATGAGTCAGATGGCTGTATTAGTTTTCTAGGACTTCTGCACAAAGTACTACAAACTTAGTAGCTTAAACAATATTGTCTCACGGTTCTGAAGGCTGGAAGTCTGGGTTCAGGATATCTAGAGGGCCACATGCCCTCTGAAGGCACTAGGGAAGAATCTGTATTAGGTCCTGGCTTCTGGTGGTTCTCTGCCTTGTGGCAGTATCACTATGCTCTTTATATGGCATTCTCCCTCTGTGTCTCTGTCCTCTCATAGCCATCTTCTATAAGGATACCAGTCCCATTAGATGAGGGATCCACACTACTCGAATAACATTTCCAAAGACACATTTTGAGGTACTGGAAGGGTTAGGACTTCAACATATGAATTAGTGAGTGGGGCGTAGTTCAATTCATAATAGTTAACCATGTATTTTTATTGTCCTAATTGGGACACTGGAGAAAGTGAAGGGAGCACTATTAATCTTTGTTCTGGAATAACTAGCATAAACTGAGACTGCCTTAGGCAAACCTGAATATATGGTCACTGTCCCTATGAGATAGATACAATTTATCCTATTTTTCAGAGGTTCATTGAGGTTGAATAACTTCCCCAGAGTTATAACTAGAAGGAGGACAAGTATTATTCAAATTCAGGACAATCAGATTCTAAAAAAAGGAGAAAATCTATGCCTCTAACAAAAGTTAACATTTTCATGTCTATAGAGAAAATTTCTGTATTATGACACTAGGTAAGGTAGGGAGTGAATTTGTTATGCTTCATTCTCTAAAATTCCTTAACTATGTCTCTTTCCCTGCTTAATCACCTCAGCTATTATGAAAGAAAATAATAACCTGGTATACTACATTAGACTTAACATAATTTACCAGATGGCTGCAAGTCTTTGATTTTTGTTTGCTGGCTATTCTTTTGGTATTTGGAAAACAAGAAGATACCTAAAGCTATACAAAGAGTCTAGCGATCAACAACTACATTTTGTAGGCTTGCTAGTAAATTTCTGAAATAACTTTTTGGAAGTGTAAACCACTTTACTATTTTATCATGCTTTATTTGTTATAGAGGTTTGATTTGTTGATTGATCTGTTAATAAATAAACAGTTTAGCATTCTTCATTATCCATCACTAAAGTAAAACAAACTGAAAATCTAAAAGATTACTTTACTTTTCATGCTTTATGAAGAAGGAAATAAAAAATTACCTGGAATTAAATGATGCAGTAGGTACCACCATCAGCAGTAGCATTTTGCTGTATTCTTATTTTTTACAGGGGTGGGGGGGATGCATGGTAAAGGTTAGATAGTGAAGAAATTGATAAATGACAGTTGTTGTTACTATTCCTTCTTCTGTCAATGCTGTTGTTACTGGTACTGCTATTAATATTATTTTCATCATCATCAAGGAGCAGAATTCTAGAAATATCAGAGAAGGGCAATCAATATGACTTAAAGACTGGATGAAGAGGGCAGTGAGTTAAAGGAAGTATGTTGGAGGCTAAGTTTCTTATTTGGTAACTAGGTGAGTGTGGTATAACTAACCAGGACAGGATATATAGGATACACAGGATCAGGAGTTGAAGACATGAATTCAGAATGCTGTATTTGAGTTGTTTATGGGATATCCAAATGAAGATACCTAGTTGACATATGGCTATCTCAAGACTGGGTTTCAACAGAGAGATCTGGAATTGAGATAAATACATATTATCAATTTAGTGTTAAAATATGATTATAATTTCATAGTTTTTCAAATAAATTGGACTCTAAGCCTTTATTTTTCTGACAATGAAGATGCACCTTTCTAAGGTTGTTATTATAATAAGGTGAAAAATTCCGGATCCACTTACCTAGTACAGAGGTTGATTTTTGTCTCACAGAAGTTGGCAAGTCCAGATAGTTCTTTAAAGAGTCTTGTTTCTGGGATCCCTGGGTGGCGCAGCGGTTTGGCGCCTGCCTTTGGCCCAGGGCGCGATCCTGGAGACCCGGGATCGAATCCCACGTCAGGCTTCCGGTGCATGGAGCCTGCTTCTCCCTCTGCCTGTATCTCTGCCTCTCTCTCTCTCTGTGAGACTATCATAAATAAATAAAAATTAAAAAAAAAATTTTAAAAGCTACTTTAAAAAAAAAAAAAAAGAGTCTTGTTTCTGTTTGCACTGCCATTGTTTCTTTCTTTCTTTCTTTCTTTCTTTCTTTCTTTCTTTCTTTCTTTCTTTCTTTCTTTCTTTTTCTTTCTTTCTTTCTTTCCCTTTTGGGTGGTTTTCATCATTTCGCAGTGCCTGATTCAAGGAAAGAGTACTGGGTGCTCCTTCCTGGGAAAGCCTGGGGAAATGTGGCTCTGCTGGGGCCTCCTCTGCATTTGCTCCCCCACGATGTTACTGCTGAAAACATACAGTTCATAGACAGAGCAAGGCCCCTGAAAATGTCCCTGTCATCTCATGAAGGAGTGTCCGGGATTAGGGACAGGCCAAGGAAGACTGATTAAAAGGGACCATTAGAGCAACGAGTTCATTATTGACCTGATAGGGGAGTTCTCTGGAATAACTCGAGTGATACCTGGATTGAAGGAGAAAGAGAATCAAATGGGATATGAGGGAGTAAAGGGCTAACATGTGATACTTGGGAAAAGCCCTGTCTCTGAGGGACAGGAAAGCCAGAGAGGAAGTTTTACATTTTCTGAAGGCAAACATTTTCGTGTATCCATCTTTGATTGCAGGGTCTAGCATCCTGCCTTGTAAGTGCATTGTTAAATGAGAGAATAAAGAATGGTGATTTTGCTTTTCTAAATAATTAGGCTTTGACTAGAGGGCAGCTTCAGATTCCTTCTGGAGACTAAATTTTGTCACATTTTTGTCATTTCACAGTAGAATTTTTTTTTTTTAATGTGTTGGGTAAACAATATTGGCTTGGCTCTTTTCTTAAAAAATGATCTCTAGATGCAAGGTACTCAGTTATATCAGTAAGTATGGATCAGTTATTAAACTACCAGTGATTCTGTTTAACGTTTACCAATTTGTGAAATTATTTTGAAACTCATAACCCCATCTAAGACAGATTATGAAATCTTTCTTTTTAAAACAAAGAATCAATAAACCAATTAAAGACCCCTATCATGAGTAACACAGTGACAGAATGAATTGATTAATATAAACTCCTTTTCAGAGATTCTTAAAATCTGAAGATTTAATTTGGGCTCGAACACTAAAAGGAATATGCAATAAGCTTGCTGCTGGCAAACGTTTCAATCCTGGAAGCTGTCTGGGCTCAGTCCCTCTCTGCAGGAGGGAAAGGCACAGTCCATTGCCCTGAAATGCTCATGGTATGTCAGCCCAGCTGTGCAGGGAGTCTCTTTCTGGCAGTGCAAAGAGCATACATGGTGATTAAGATATGAGTTGAGGGAGTGATGGCAGGGCTTGCTTTGCTATTTTACTTTTTTTCTGACCTGGAGACTTCCTTTGCAGGTGAGCGTCCCTATCAATGCCCTTACTGTGAAAAAGGATTCAGTAAAAATGATGGACTGAAGATGCATATTCGTACTCACACCAGGGTAAGATTATATTCTGTCTCATTAATATTTATTATAAAACTATACTTGTTTTTTAAAACATATTTAATTGGCATGAAAAAATAAAAGTGATGTATCTAAAATTACATGTTTATATTTATGATGGATATTTGGGGATACATTTTTTTTAAGACAAAACAATGAAAGAAATAAAAGTCCAGACCTCAAAAGTATCCCAATTCTTTGACTTATGAATAAGTGCTTAGGAGTACTAGGAATTATAAATGGCAAACTGCCAAATAAATAGATCGTGACATTTTAATACTAAAAAGTATAAGAGACGCTGCCTTGCAGAGCATTTGCCGGTGAGAGGAACATTCTTGAATGGAGGTGTGTGACCACTAAGTAATGTGTATGAGGAAATACATTTTCAAGAAAGATGTTGAAAATAATGTTAGTTATTAGAAGGGGCAGAAAAAAGAAAAAACAAGTCACTGCTTTACAGGTACTGCCTGGTACGGCCTTCCACTGGACTGTCGTCATTCACTTACATACGGCTTTCCCATACTCAAGCATCTGCCTCACCTGCTATGTAAAAACCCATGAGCAGTTCACCCTCCATGCAGCTGCATTTCTTAACTATTTCTGTTTAGAGCACATTAGATACTTCATATGAACTTGCCACGTGGAAATCGGATGTTTTAAATAGTTCTTGATTTTACTTTACCCATCTTTTCACTGCATTATCTTTCACACAGTTCCTTTTCAGTCTGGCCTTTTAAGGGTGCTCATGGTCTGGACATTAAGGACATATTTTTCCAGGTTTTAAGAGACATGCTTAATCCCCTAAGAGTAATTCTAATTTAGGCCTTTCCTGGATTTCACTTTTTACCTTAGCTATAAAATAAAAACTAGAGAAAACACATAATAATAATAATATCCTTTTCCAGTATAATAATATTCTAGCCTTCCACTTCAGTTCTGTAGGCCATAAAAGATACCCTCGGAGGCCCTGTGAAGAAAATAACTCTTCTTGTTCTTCTGGTGGAGGACAGAAACAGCTTCTGTACTCATTAAAGCAAATCCATAGCAGGTTTCTCCTTCTGGTTTATAACACCATATTTATATTATATGAATATTAGTAATTGGAATATTTACTGAGTATAAAATTACTTAAACTATAAAGGATTAGACAAAGATGACTACTTGTAATGATATGACTTAAATATATATTTCACAATGAGCACTTTTTTTTTTTTAAAGATTTTATTTATTCTTGAGAGACACACAGAGAGAGAGGGGCAGAGACACAGGCAGAGGGAGAAGGAGGCTCCATGCAAGGAGCCCGACGTGAGACTTGATCCTGGGACTCCAGGATCACGCCCTGGGCTAAACCACCCGGGCTGCCCAACAGTGAACATTATTAAAGAGATTTAAGTTAGTTTTAGTTCACCTTAGGAAGTTATCTTACATGTGTGCAGTTTTCATAATGGCATTAATAATATGTTTTAAAGATGCCAGCATGCAAGCAAAGGAACCTTGGTTCCTGTCATCGAAACTAGTGATGTTAACCAAAATTTGGGCACGATGGGAACCTAATATGTTACCGCACATGATTACCGATGATAGACATGATTATACCACAGAAGAAAATCACTGTAGGAAAAAATACTTTCTGGGTCCTCTCAAGAAACTGTGATATTTCGGGATGCCTGGGTGGCTCAGCAGTTGGGCATCTGCCTTTGGCCCAGGGCGTGATCCTGGAGTCCCCGGATCGAGTCCCATGTCAGGCTCCCTGCATAGAGCCTGCTTCTCTCTCTGCCTGTGTCTCTGCCTCTCTCTCTCTGCCTCTCATGAATAAATACATGAAGTCTTTAAAAAAAATAAAAGAAAGTATGATATTTCCAGTTCAATTAATCAGTGTTTTATTTTGTCTTAATATAAAGTTTATTCATGAGACTGATACAAATAGTGGTAACAAATACAAAGACAACTAATCCCATACCAGGTACTAGTCTGGGCTTTCACAAGCATTTATTTAAGAAGCCTCACAGAATTTATATCCCATAACTTGGTAATGAATTAAAAAATCCTTTTAGGCCTCTGTAAGGTAGATATTCATATGATCTCTTTGTAAAAAAATGAGAAATTGAGGTGTAAGCAGGCAAGGAGCAGAATTGAGGTGGGAACCCAAGCAGATGGGCTGCAGAATCAATCCCCTTACCTACCACACACATTTGCCTTTTATTTACTTAAATATTCTGACTCTAACTGACTGAATACTTTCTTGTATATTTTTAAACTAAACGAACTGCAGTAATGATCCCAGATATAAAAGCCTTGTGTTCATTTGAATATTTGAGCCTTAACTCAAGGTTCCTGAAACTGCCTTGAGGTGTCCAGGGACAGGTGGTACCTTTTAGCAGCTTTCAAGCACTAACTGCAGGGAAAGAAAACAAACCCCAGCTTTTGATTAAGGGCACACTCTACAGCACCTCAACTAGAAGCACCCAGGATTTTAGGCCGAATCCCATACGATTCGTGGAGAACTCCAAAGGAACAGGATATTTTCCCTTTATTACTTTGGTTTTATAGGACCAAATACAAAAAAGATATCACTACATTTGGATCATGATGCATGTCAGTTTCAGTTTTGTATTCACATTACATTTAGTATTTAGATAGTTCTAATCCTAGGCGTCTTTGTCCTATTTCAAAAGAATTTTAATTCTGTTACAGCAACAACAAAAACAATACTATTCAGCATGCTACATCTTTGAGAAGTTTGAGTTAGTCTGCACAAAATGCCATGCCTTGCCTGCACCCTCAGATTTGCATTCTGTGGTTACTGCATGGATGCCTCAGCGAAGGAACACAAAATCCTTTCATTCTGGTTATTGTTTATGGGGTCCAGTAAGGGCTGCAAGTGTGGGAGACAATTTTGCTAAAATCCATGTTATACTAAAAGGCTGAACAGTCGTTGGTCTTTTATGGAGAGGCCATGGCTTAAGTCCAAGGCTTAATTTCCTTTTATCCATTTCCTTCAATATATTATACATTCTCCTTATTTTTAGTTTTCAACACTTTGTTATGCTAGATGTGTTTTTCTTTGTATCCATCCTGCTTGTATCTACAGTTTGTTATTAATAGCTACATTTTGGAAAATCCTCAGCTCTTTTTAAAAAATTACTTCTTGGGTCCCTTTCTTTCCTTCTTTTTCTTAAGGGATGTCAAGTACATGTGTTACATTGTTTGATGTTGTTCCATAGCTCTTGGTAGTTCTCTTCTGGTTTTGTTTTGCTTTGTTTGTCTTTGATTTTTAATCACAATGTTTTTCTTCTTGTCTCTGTGTTTCTAATTTCCATTCATATATTTTCAGTTTTACTGAATTTTTCCTCTGTTGTTCCCAGTCTGCCTATTGAAGGAGCTCATCTTTGATACCATGTTTTTCATTTCTAGCATTTCCAGTTGGCTTTTTAAAAAATCACTTCCATGTCTCTGTTAAAATTATCCATTTGTTTGTGCATGTTGTCCACCTTTTCACTGGATTCTTTAACACATGAGTTATAATTATTTTAAATATTTAAAATTGATACTACCAATTTAAAATAACTATAATTAATATGTTAAAATATCTGGGCCATCCTTTGATCTTGTTATGTTGTCCATTCTGTCTCTTGATATGGGTTTGTGGGAGGGGGATTGCTTTTTGTGTGTCACACAGTGTCTTTATTCAATGCCTATTACTGCGTGTAAAAGAATAGTAGATATCAAGGGAAATATTATTTATACCTGGAAATAGGTGCACCTCTTTTTTGGACCAACCATTAATGTGAGGGCTTGAGCTAATCTAGTCAATAGTTCAACTCCTGGGTTTTGTTGCTGCTATAGTTATCATTGGCTTTAAGCTTCTCCTGTAGTGGTAGGCTGCTATTTCCACGTTCTTACTGGGAGGTCTGGATGGTCAGGGGTTTTCTGCAGTAATTCCCTGCTACCAACAGACCCTGTATACCCTTGCTACATATGGTAGAGGTTTGTCTCTCTGTCTCTCTGCCTTTGCCCCTTTACTGGTTATAATCTGCTAGTACATGTTACTCAACATGAGGTGTGAGTGGGGCAGAGGGCTCTCTTGGCTCTCCTGCTCTGCCAATAGGGTGAGGCAGGTGCTACATACCTGGGCCTCTGAAATGGAGCTTTCTCAGCATTCCTACTCTGATCCAGTGGTGAGCAACTTTTGCCTCTGCATTAGTTCAGGTCTAGAGCTGCAATATCCTAGGCATAAGCTACATGTGGCTATTTAAAATGTAATTGTAATTAATTATAATTACAAGTAATTGTAATTTCATTAAAATTAAGGCTGATTCATAGAGCATGTAGCTTGTGGCTCCTATATTGGATAGCACAATTAGAAAAATTTCCATCACCACAGAAAATTCTACAGCACAGGTCTAGAAAGACAGGTGACTGAACCTGGCCTTGTGTCAGTGGAGAGTTTTGGGCATTAGTGAGTGGACTATTCTTTTTCTGGCAGCAGCAGACTTCTTCTACACATCATTGTGGACCTTGGGCAAAAGCAGGTCCAAGAGCCCCTCTCCTTTGAGTCATTGCAGGGTATGGGGCATGGGCAAGGTTCTGTTCTTCCCCAGAGGCAGAGCCCTTTACCTGGGACCAGAGTTTACAGGGGGTTCCTATATCTCTTCTAGCAAGTTGACGGCTTTTGCTTCCTCACAGAGATAACATACAAGATATTGCAAAGACAGAAGGCATTTGTTTTCTGTGTCAGAAGGGTCTGTGGCGGTATGCTTATTCCCTGGCAGTGCTGGTCACCGCCTTGCAATCCATGAGGGGACCAGAACACAGATGAGTTCCTTCTGGTATTCCTTCTCCACCTTGAAACCTTATCAGGCCTTCCAACCAACATCACTGTCAGGACTCTCCAGCCCTCTCAGCCTGCCCCTAATCTTTCTCAAGGGCACCTGGTGGAGCCAATGGAAGAGAAGCTATGAATGATTAGATTGCCAATGTACTTGGGTTCCCATGATTCTAATCTGAACCATCCCCATAGCCTACAGTGGACCTTTAAGAATACTTTAAAGTTCTACTTATTTTCTTCCTACCCACTTAGATGACACCCGCCTCATCCTCTGTGTTGTGACAAAGGGGAAACAGTTCTCATGTTCCATCTATGTGGCATTCAATTCACCTACTTGTCTGGAAAATACCCCATGACCTTAGGTTCAAAACAATGATGTAGATTATCCAGCATTTTCTTTTTTTTCTGTTTAGGGTGGGAGTGGTGTTCTTTGTGTCTTTTGGTTTTTGGTTTTTTGTTTTTGTTTTTTCACATTTTAAAAGCACTAATTTACCTTAGCTGTCTAGGTTTGTTGGGATAATTTCTTGTACTTAATGTTTCTAGATTAATTTCTGCTTGGTAGAAGCAGAAAATCTTACACTCCATGACCAGTTAACACCTCTATTTAGTTAGGGAAGCATCCTTTTTACAGGCCCATGTGATTGAGACCATCCTGTTAGTTTTGGAGAAAGGGGTTCTGTTTCCCAGAATGTGGAGAGGTCAGTCTGCCTCAGGGCAGGGCTTGGCAGGCCTCCCACAGGGCAATGTATTATGAACCATTTCTCATATCTCCTTATCTACTTTCTCTCTTTCCTATTAATGGGCTCTTTTCTTTGCTTGGGTGTTGGAGAAGATAGCTTTTTGTGGGGAGGAAGACTTCTTTTGCACATGAGTGGGAGGAATTCCTTAGTTTGGACACTGTGGCTTCAAACCAAGCCTTTCTGAAACAACCTCAAAAAAGAAGTATTAATTTTCCCAGGGATTTTAAGTTTGGAGATGCTCCAGGCACTCTGGCAGACCCTCCTCTCCTTATCTCTGTAGTCTTTTGTATAAGAGGTCTTCTTGGCCACCCTCAATTATATCTGAAGTAGATATCTTTATGTGTAGTATCTCAAGTCCCAAGTTAGTACATTACACTTAGGAACAGAAATCATCTGGAAATTGTGGGCCTTAGGTTTTTTTGGGGTTTTTTTGACCTTAGGTTTTTATTGTCTTACACACTTTGAGCCAAGACACTGACACTGAAATAGGGGACATGGTCATGAATATCCATTGTGTAAATACTAGGTTCAAAAGGAATTGTTTTTGTAACTATTTACTACAGAAGGCTTCACATCTTACTTAATCACTTTTGATTTTCAAAATGGAAAGCACCTAGACCAATTAGAAAGTTAATTCAGAGAGTCTGCCTTTTGAACCCCACTTGGAAACCCATTTAGTCTACACAAGATCCAAGATCACAGCTGTTTCTCCAGCCTTATTTGTGGGAATAGCCAGAAGTATTCTTACAAATATGAAAATGCAAGTGATTGCCCAGGCTTTTATGTTGTTTTATATTTTGTTAATTTTCTTTCATGAAACTTCCTGTCCCGGGTCCTCAGGTAGTTCAGGTTTTGGGTGGGCTTTACAGACATACGTCCTTCACACTTTCTTCTGACACCATGCAGTGAAACCCTGTGTCTCTAAGGCCAGACTGGAGTGGGATGCCTCAGAGTCCCCTGGGCATCAGGCACTGCTGAATTTATCTGGAGCCTTTGGGGGTGGTATACCAATGTCGTGATTTGAAAACTATACAAAAATATCTGACCAGAGCGCCCAGCTGGCCCATCATGTGGATGCAGTGTAAGCATGATGTTGAAGGAAAGGGAAGAGTTAATTCATTACGGGAGGAGATACTGAAGGCGGAGTGAAAAGTGGAGACTAAGAGGAAAAAGAGGCAAGAAGAATTTCCTCAGCTACAGGAATACTGCATAGGATTTTCATAACCTTGGATGAGAACAGAAAGGGGTCTTTTAAGGGTAAGAACCGGCTTGCGATCCTTATGAACACATTATGAGGCATTCATTTAAAAAAAAAAAAAAAACTAGAGACAGATGCAGAAGCAAGCCTGTTGAATCAGGAAGGGAGTGAGTAAATTCATTCCAGGAAATACTAGAGAGAGAGGGTGGTATTTGAATTGAGCTTTGAGGAATATAGAGGAGGGCATGCTAGGCAGATGTAACTGCGAGGACAAAGAGAAAGAGGTAGTTGCTACAGATCCCATGGGGTGGGGCCTCTCCACCACGACTAAGTCAGGATGCATGTTGAAGTCTGGTAGTGGTTGTGACACGTTGGGACTGAGGAGTTGATATGAATCCTGGAAGCATGTTGGTTTGTGTGATGTGTTTTATTTTGAGTAGAGGGATGACATGATTAGCTCCCTTTTAGAAAGACTGCTCTGAAGATATCCTTGAGTACGAATGAAAGGAGGCCATACTGGAGGCCATACTGGGGAGACCAGGCAGGACAGAGGCGGGAGCCAGCTGCACTAGACAAGGAGCCCACACCAGGTGGCGTTGGACTTAAAAGTAGGAACATATGGGCAGCCTGGGTGGCTCAGCGGTTTAAGCGCCCAGGGCGTGATCCTGGAGACCCGGGATCGAGTCCCACGTCGGGCTCCCTGCATGGAGTCTGCTTCTCCCTCTGCCTGTGTCTCTGCCTCTCTCCCTCTCTGTGTCTATCATGAATAAATAAATAAAATCTAAAATAAAAAAAAGGAACATATATGAGAGACACTTCTGAAATAGTATTGAAAAGGTTTAAGCATGTACTGCCTGTAGGTGGTGAAGACTAGGGAGGAGTCCCAGGTGAACCTGGGATGCTTGGAAGGGACACTTCAGGACATGGTGGTGTTCCACACAGAGACAGGAAGATGAGCTAGTTGATTTAGAGATTTAGATTTAGAGTGTTTTTATATCTAGAAAAGAGAAAGAGATTAAGAACAAATTTAATAACTTTTAAATGTTTATTCTGACTTGAGAGAAAACAATGAAATTGGTTCTTATTTTTTATTTTTCTTAATTTCATGAGCTTTTATGCTTGTGGGGGCAAAAGGGTATGGCCCATTGCCACTATTTGAAAACATCTTTAATTTGGTATTGGAATTAGTAAACCTTGATTATTTCTATGCATATTTCCTGGGGAATTTTAGATGCCTTACAAATGAATCATTTAAGATAAATGGCTTTGAGATACTATTGTATTTTATTTGGCTTAGAAAATACACCTGCATGAAATTGGACATTCTTATTCTATCACGATGAGCTGCCTTTCCTTTTTAAAAGGGAAAATCAGACCATTTGAAAAATAACTTCCCTTTCAGGGACTGACAGCATCATTTTCTCTCTTCTTCCCGTTTTCTTTTTTTGTGAGAATTCTTTTTGAGGTTATCAACCCAGTGCCTCCTTTTTTAAATTTTCTGTGCAACTATGCTCATGAGCTAGGCAGTTCCCTTAGAATCATCAGCAAAGAAACTTTTCTGTTCCCTGGTTAGGAGTACTTTTCTGGCACATCAAATGATGTTCCCGATTTAAAGTAGGATTTCTGGTCCAGGCATTCTAGAATATGATGATTGGTTCCCTGGATTTCTCTAGGCTAATATAGTAAGAGATGAAAACTTAAAATAAATTGGATTTCATACTTTTGACAAATTTATTGGGTAGGTAAATTATCTATAGGAAAATGGACAAAAGTCTTTTGTGGAGTTAAATTCTGTTTCACTGTATTTAGGGTTACAAAGGTAGCATTACATCAATGTGAAGGACTGAAGTGGTCCTCAGGCATAAGATGTGATTTTTCTGCAGACTTTCTTTTAATGGTACTTACATTATCATTCATTTCTATACCTAATTTGGTACTTTGGGAACAAACAAACAAACCTAGAACCATTCGCCTAAAACACAATATATGTTCATGTGGTAATGGTGTGTTCAAGATGGTTGCCACCAGTTTTTTCCCTTCTTGCCTAGACATCCACAGGGCAAGTCTAACTTCCCTTCCTTTGAGTCTGGGCCGGTCACAGTGGCTTGCTTGACCACTAACAGCGTGCAGCAGAGTTAGTATTCTAGGAGCTCAGAGGCTATAAGAATTTGTGGAGCTTTTGCCTGCATCTCTTGGAATCATGCTGTGAAGACCACAAATCCTGTAGAGACATCACAGACAGGCCCTCCACACTACAGCTGACACCAACTGCCAGCCCTGTGAGTAAGCCATTTTGGACACCTAGCCTATTTGAACCTTCAAATGACTTCAGCTCTAGCCAGCTGACTGCAGTTATAAGAGAAACTGAGGAGTAATGTCTCTGTATCAGTCAGCCCACAAAACCATGTCAGTCCACATTCCATCCACAAACCCAATTCACAAAACGATGAGAAAGAACTACTTATTTTATGTCACTAGGTTTGGGGATGACTTATTATGCATAAGTAGGTAACAGAAACAAGTGCTAAATATTGCACCATGCTGAATAAGTACAATTTTAATTGCATAATATGCTTCTGCATTTTAAAGTGGTTGACATTTCTGGACAAAGTGCTAAAGTAAGCAGATACAATTATGATCCTAAACATAAGTTAGCAGTTGGATCATGATACCATCATTTAGCAATGGGAACTATATTTTGTAATTGGGAAAATATAATTTTTAAAAAGATGGTTTAAAAATTAATACTAACAATTGTTTATAAAAGCATATGCTGTTCTTGAAGAGGATTCAAAAAATCAAGAAATGTGTAACCTTTCAGGCTCTCATGATACTTACATACTACTTAAGTTCTTGGATTCAAAGTCTGGTGGCAAATCTGCTTATGTAATACTAAACTTTAATGAGAGCTTTCCTTTAAATAGTAGGCCCTGTAATTGGTGTGATAATGGGACTGCTGAAGTGAACAGGCTCATCACCATCATAATATTCTCTCTGCAATACTTTTTAGAAAGCTAAACGACAGCCAAAGAGTCTGACGCTGAATTATCTGGCAGTATTATGATCAGGAATGCTACCTATTTGGGGGCCTCTGGTGTGTAACTCTTTCTTGCCTTTGGAGCTAGTGGCCTGGCAAACACAATTATAGGTAGCCTCCACTCAAATGTAATTATCGTGAGTAGACAGTAGGGACAGTCCCTATTTAGGACTTTCTTCCTGATTAGGACACTTTCTGACTGAAGCTCTGGAAAGTACACAAACCTCAGTTTTTGAATTTAACAAACTTACTGTCATAATTTGTTTATGTGTTTCTCTTGTTTAGACCTTGACTTCCACTTGGACAGAACTCTTACAGCTCTTTTTCCTTAGCATCTGTGTGCCTGGCTCCTAGTGGTTATCAGACTTTTGAATGAATGAAGTAAAATTATATCAGAAGTAAACTATTAATTTACCAAGGAATCTATAGCTAAATAAGATATATGAATTCAGGAACGCCTGGGTGGCTCAACAGTTAAGCATCTCCCTTCAGTTCAGGGTGTGATCCTGGAGTCCCAGGATCGAGTCCCACATCAGGCTCCCCACAGGTAGCCTACTTCTCCCTCTGCCTACATCTCTGCCTCTCTCTGTGTCGTTCATGAATAAATAAATAAAATCTTTAAAAGAGAGAGAGAGAGAGATGAATTCATTCATACATTTATTCAGCAAACAGATGTTGAAGGACTATAGGGTGCTACAACTGAAAATACAGCAATAAGCAATAAGCAATTTGACCACTATCTCTACCCTCAGTAAGTTTGTCTGTTTATGATAGGAAGTGTAATTCTTGCTTAGTCAGCAAGAATGTGATGGATCATGGAGTATATATAGAGGATATAATAATAATAATGATAGTAATAATAATAAGAGACTTCCAGGGTGAGTAGAGGGGACAGACAAGGAGGACCGTTGAGAAGTCCTAGAAGGTCTGTGGCCTCAGAATTTTGGCTTTGTTGGATTCTGCTAAACACTTTGTTTCTAGATGATTACTGACCAGTACCAGCCCCACTCTGATTATCAAATTATTTTGTTCTTAAATCTCAGAGATCTCTTTGTTCTCTGATTCAGTGATCCCTTAGACTCATCTCAACTTGCCAATAAGTTTTGATTATTCTCCCCAGGGAGTTTTAGGTAGGGATAGGGAGTATTTTAGGAAAATACTCACAGGCTAACCATCCCTGGAGAAACAGCAAATCCTTTTCTAATGGCTTTTTCCTAGGATCCATTTGGTCTCTCTTCTTTTTCCCACTGCTCAGTGCAAGGAATAAAATAACTGTGCTTAAAATCAAAAGGTCCCATTTCCCATCCTCCTTCCAGACCTGACAGGAAAGTTCTTCTCAGCATTTTAAGTGAGCAACTCTTTCCTGCCCTAGCAGGGTACATGAAGACAGATATAAGTGCCTTTTTAAAAATTTTTTTCATCTGTCACATAACGTTCAGTCTGGGACTATTCCCACAGCGGGGTTGATATTTTGATTGAGTTATTAGTGAAGCTTTGAGCTTACAAGTAATGTAAAATTCAGACAGATTTTCATTTGAAGAAATTATTTATGCAATGTTTGGTTAACTGATTGATATTACTGTTTTCCTAAATGATGAGAATAAAATCAAATCCCTGTGTAGTAAATTGTAAATACTTATGATGACAAATGGCCTTTCTTAATTATTTCACATAAAGTCTTAAAAATTAAAAATGAAAAGAACTTATCATAGAGGTTTCCATGACAGTTTCTATTTAACTTTGCTTGACAACAACTTCAAATATTTGTTGCATATATAGAGAACTCCTGATTAATGAGACATTCTTTAACCAATGTGGTACATTTCTAATTGCAACTCTAAGACTTAGGAGAGCATATATTGAGTCTCATTGGCCAACTAAACTTTATTGAGCCAACTTGTGTTATGGGAGGGTTAAGAAAAAGTTCTAGCCCTTATAGATTCTGGACAGAGCATTCATGATCACATGGAGCATGGCAGGGACCATGACAGAAGTATCTCCAGGGTACTGTAAACCCACATATGCGTCCTCTAGGGAAAGAGTGCAGGCCAACGAAGGTGTCAGGAAAAACATGGGAGTTTAGTCCATGAGAGTAGAAAGCTCATTCATGAAGTCTCCATAGAAGAAAAGAACATGGTTGAGCAGCAGAACATCCTCCAAAAAGAAACTGAGAAGAGGCAGCCAAAGAGGCCGAAGAACCAGGAAAAAAGAGATGGCATCAGAGCTGAGGGAGAGGAAGTTGTAGCCCTGTGTGCGATCTTCCTCTTGGAATTCTGTGATCTCCACAAGCAGATTACAAGTTCTGAAAAGCCCGGGAGTAAAGACATCTCTTGTTTGTTTAACCTAGCATTTGCCAAGATAATTTGAGCAGAGTAAGTGAGAGAGAGAGGAAGTGAATGTGTGTGGGGGGATGTATGTATCTTCTACTGCATCTCACCAGGACTAGAGTTCTACAAAACACAGTTTAAGAAATGCTGGTCTATTCCATCCCACGTATGGCTGCCACAGTAATACTTATAAAGATAGATTTGATCATATGTTTTAGTTACCAAAGAAAACAAATAAACAGAAGCAACCCCAGCGTAGCTCTTGCTGCCTATAGACTGGCACCCAGACAGTGTAGCTCAGGGTGCCTGGGCCCTCCGGTTTGTACCATCTGCCACTCCCCAGTTCAGCCCTTCTCTCTCTGAGCACACACACACACACACACACACACACACACACACACACTGGGCTTTGGCCAGTCTGGACTACGTGTCTTTATCCCAAAGTTCACCATGTTTTTCTGCTTCAGTGTGTCTTGATGGTACAAATAAAATAATCCTTGTTTTCAGGCCTCTTTTGTTTTCATCCTCTCCTCCCTCCCTCTTCTCCCTGTGGAGATTTTAGCTTCTTAAAGCTCCTGGTCAGGCATCACTTTCTATCCAGCCTTCTCTGCCACCTCTGCTCTGGACATACTTTACTGATACGTTAATTGTACTATATTCATTCATTTTTTTCAGTTTTATATCCTAGTTTTCCTTCTTTAAAAAAAAGATTTTATTTATTTATTTGACAGAGACAGAGCACGGCACAAGCAAGGGGAGCAGAGAGAGGGAGAAGCGAGCTCTCTGCTGAGCGGGGAGCCTGATACAGGGCTCAATCCCAAAACCTTGGGATCATGACCTGAGCTGAAGGCAGACACTTAACCGACTGAGCCACCCAGGCACCCCTAGTTTTCCTTTTCTATCTTTTTTCCTTAGCGTTTATCTCACCTATTTTATCTTTTAACAACATAATTTTACATCTTATTAGTACTTATATAACTTTTCTATAGAAATGGGTCTTCATTGATGTTGAAGGGACACAACTTCTAAGACGTGTTCTTAGCCCCCAGGAGTTTTCTGCATACCCAGAGGGGAGACAGACACTCACATTATTAAAGCAGATCTTCTTTGAGAGAGAGGATCAATGTGTGACAGGAATGTTGGAATATGGAAAATATAGCAGCTCACTGCCCGAGGGAGACCAGATAGAGTTCACTGAAGAAGTTTGAATTGGGTCAGAAAACAGGAGTATGAGTTTTCTAGGGAAAGGAGCAGAATTGGGGGTAGGGCATGTCAAATCAACGGAGTGCTGTGTGTAAAGTTATGAACTTGTGCTCTGTGAGTTAGTGAGAAGCCCATTGGTAGAGCCCGTGGAGTGTGTTGGAGAGAACTGGAGCATAAGGTGAGAGACTAAGCAAGTTCCACAAGACCACCAGCAGATTTCTGTGCTGAGACAGGGAAATACGATTGATTCCATAGGCAGTAATAAGTCAACACAGGCTTTTGTTTCCCAGTGAGAGAATGAGGGAAGAAGATAAGCAAGAATCCTATGTGTTTTCTGCTTACAAATACAAAACTGTGAAATAAAGACAAGTGTTCACTCCAAGCAACTCTATCCCCTTAACTAAAATTTTTTCAATCTTTTTCTATCAATTTTTATACAAAAACTGTCATTCATATTAAGGCTAATAAAATTATAACTCAATTGCTAAGGCTGTAGTTATTCCTATTACTACTGTTAGAACAAAATATAGGGCACAACTGTCTCTTCATTCCCTGTGGCATCCTCAGTGGAAACCTGACATATTGTCTTAGAGTTACTCTATCTAGTTAAACTTGTTCCTGTAATGGCTGGATCAGAGTGGTATCAGAGAACTACTTCATCTCCCTAGGTTGGGCAGCTCCCTTTGCGATAATAATGTAGTTATTTCAGAGATGTCTACTCTGAAATAACATGCTGTATCAACAAAGAGTATATGTACAGCAGTTTGCAGATTTAGCTCAAATAAAACTATAAATATTTAGCATTTCAGCCAAGTGATGATTGCTGCTTCGCTACCACTATATTATCTTTAGACTTTAATAATATACTTCAGGATTTAAAGGAAAGTACATCCATGTGAAATGTATAAAGAGAATTTTTCTTTGTTTTGAGATAGGCAATATACAATTAATTTTTAAAAGAGATGGGACCATTATTCTTAGAAAAGTAATACATTTTCTATACTATTTTCTCTCTGGAACAGAATTTTGTATTCATCTTGCAGTCTATTCAGGTACTTTAATTACTAAAGTATCATAGGAGTCTTGAAATAAAGGACAATCTATTTATATGAAGATTCCATTAATGAATTGCAAGAACAATGCTTATTGAGGTTCATGCATAACTTCCTTTCTACATAAAATAACCCCAGTTCTTTCTTCATAATTTGTGTGCCTTTTTCAGTTTTGAATTACATTATTTATGTGCCTATTAGAAAATACATAGAAGAAAGCAGGTTAATATAATATATAAAATACTCTTATTGAATTTTTATTATGAGCCAAGGATGACAATAAGCAAGATCTTATGACCCAGGTATAAAACCTCATGTTACTAATGGGGGAAGTAAGGTTTAGAGAGGTTAAGTAACTTGTCCAGTCCCATGACTAGAGGGCACCATAAAGATTGGAAATAAAAAAAAAAAGATTGGAAATTACTTTTTTTCACTATAGTCTTTATTCCTTATTACTAAATAGATATGTTATCAAAATGTTTTAAAGGATTACCTACCTACCCACCTTCTACAAATACTCCAAGAACACTGGTGCCGAATTCTCATTCAGTTCAAAAACTTCCTCTTCGGTTCCTTTTAAGTCCACTGCTGCCCTCTCCTCCTTCCCCATTGCAGGGTCCCCAGGGTCCATGCTGTGAAGTGTCCTGCTGGAGAATACTCCAAGATGACTGTCACAAAGACATGCCTCATCCAAAACTATTCCACAGTACCAGCACGACCTCTACAGGCATTTTCCCTTTACTTGCACTTTTTAAGCTATTTTCAGTAAAATACTGTTAATATTTTGAAAGCCATCAGGAAGGGATGTTTCATGTTCCTTGTAATCCATTTTAATAAGTGCAATTTCAGTGTAGGCAGATTTACTCGTCACATTTTACCTGAATGTCTCATTGGCAGTTTCTCTGCATCATTGGACATTAAAACAGCGTTTTCAATGTAGGAACCGTTCAGATCTTTGAAGATCTATTTTAGGTATACTATTTTAGGCTATATTAGATATATTCTTCCAGGAATATACATCTAGGCCAGGATTGACTCCCAGTAGGACACAGGATAACGTTGATATCAAGGCCAGTGGTCAGGTTGAGTGAATTATGGTTTTGAGAGACCGATTGGGTCTCTCAGCCATACTTCACTTAAGGAGGTTGGGAATATTTTTTAAATGTTTTGATTTCGGTAATTCTAGATAATAGACTGAAATTTATTCTTAAATTCATGGCAGAAGCAAGGGCCTTTAGGAGAGAGGTCATTTATTTTGGTTTCAGCTTAAGTTATAGTTATGGATGTACCCTTTTTCTCCATAAAAGAGGTGTTACTCTTTGATTTCTTTATTTTCCACTATAATCTATGAGGCAGTTAATGGCTCCCTATACATATACATATATGTATATACATATGTGTATCATTACAATCTGACCCAAACCATACTTACATTGAGGTAAAAATCTGCTTTCCCTGAGAAACATTCAGGCTCTGGCTATCTCTTTTCTTCTCTTTATGATTGACACTAAATCATTATACTCTGTATCAGTCATGATTCAGTAGAGAAGAAATCACCTCCTTCTGGGGTGCTAGAGTCATAGCTGCTAGGCAGGCTTTAGCCACACTTCCTGAGGAATATTTAAATGGACTGTTTGTAAAATCCCATTTTTCCTTCAGTTCTCATCTCAACTTCAGTTCTCAATTGTTAATTATCTTTTTTGGGGTCACAGATTTGGGTATTTTCCAGTGAAATTATATTTGTTGTGAATATTTTCTATTTGGTTAGTCTACTCGTTTTAGGAAATCTGTAATGTGGATGTTATCCTTTCTTGTGACTTCAGTTCTTTCCAGAGAGTATTTAAGTGTGAATATCAAAAAATTAATACCATGGGAGCATCTGAGTGGCTCAGTTGGTTCAACGTCCAACTCTTGGTTTCAGCTCAGGTCATGATCTCAGGGTCATGAGATGGAACCCGTCATTGGGCTCCGCGCTGGGCTTGGAGCTCTCTTAAGATTCCCTCTTCTCTCCCTGCCCTCTGCCCCTGCACACATACACTCTCTCTAAAAAGGAAAAAGTACCACGACTCTAATGCCACTTAAGCAGAATATGCAAGTGGGCCGGGTGTTCTTTGCTGCAAAGTTGAAAGGTAAAAGATCCTACAAAAGAAATGAGTATAGCAAGTTCTATGATGTCATGTGCTTACAACACAAAAACAGAAATCACTTAAAGAATAACAGTCATTTTATGAATATTTGGATACTACTAGTATAACTAAGTGTTCTCTGAAATAATCATTGCATGGAGTCAGAATATATGATATAAGTATATAATTATATAATATATAATTTATATGTAACAAATATATATATAATAAACATAACTGTGTAATACTTATAATTTTATAAATATATGAACATAAAGACATTTTATTTCATAAATATGTAATTTTATAAATTTTATAATTTTATAAATATGTAAATAAAATACTAATAGATACTACTTTTTTCAGCCTTGTTCCCTATATGAATATATGTTTAAGCATGTAGATAGAAATAATAGGAGCCAAACTGAGAGCAATTTTTCAGTGAATTTTTGTCATGAAATGTTATTTATCTGTACTTGTAAGACCTCTCAGAGGTATTGTTTTTCTAAAGCTTTTCTTTTGCCTCGTTAAAGTCCACTTTACAATGATTTTGATGATGCTGAATGTTTGTGGCCTTGATGGTAGATTGTATCAGATGCATAGGACAGATTACTAATTTGAGATTTGGTGTTCAGAAATCATGAGGTGGAAGAAATGAGCAAGAGAGCCTGGAGGTTGGTAATCAGACCCGAAGCCCTTCAGAGGGTTAGTGGTTGACTAAAGTTGCGAGTGACAGAAGCCACTCGTCCAAGGACTGGTTCTTATGGCAGAAAACAGATGGTCTAAGGTTCTTCAGTGATCTTTCCAGAGTGTATAGTGCTTTCTGCCTTACCAAAAAGTAACAGACACTTGAAAGCCTCCTTGAGCTTTAGGACTCCCCTTGTGGTTCCCTGACTGGGTAGCCACCCAGCCCTAAGGCTTGGACTTATTCCAGGTCTCAAACATCCCAGAGTGTTCATGCCCGATGCAGGCTGGATCCCAGGGCCAAAACTCAGAACATCACTGGGGACAATCCTAGTGGTTTTCCTATGACTAGTCTCAATGTGCATTACATTGAATTAATTTGAATTAAGTCTATTTAACTCAAAGTTTTGTCATTATCACATGCTACCACTTGATAGGACAATATACTATGGGATTCATATACTATGGAATTCGTATCGTATTCACCTATCTTTACACAACTATACCATATTTTATACACACACACACACATATATACACATACACCTTCTTATGTATGTGGCTATTTCAGCTACTACTCCTATTCAGTGAGTGAAGATATTTGGTTCACTCTTCCAGTACAAATTAAAAGCAACATTTTGCTGGAATGTGATGTATATGTCCCCTTTAGATCTATTATATATATATATATTTGGTTTGTAGAGGCAACAGAAGTGAAGGAACAAAAACCAACATGTGTTTTTAGACATGTAAGCAGTATACCAAGTCATTGCCCAAAAAATGACATTCATCTGCAATATAGTCTTTAACATGCGGGACAGTTTATCACCAAGCAATATATGACTCAATGGCTAAATTGTGAATTTTTAAAATATTAAATTCTGTTTATATTTCCTCATTGGCAGGACATGAGTTAGTTCTCCAACATCTGTCCTGTTAAGAGCTATTGCCAGTGCTGTGACTGTGGAATGCTCAGTGTCTGTTTCTTTTCTCTCTTTGGAGAGAGGTCTTTGGAAATTGGTCTGTACTTAATTTGATAGAAAAGAAGTGCCCTCACTGACCTCCCTCTGAGCACTTGGGCCTCTTTGTGGCTTGGTTCCTTTGTGTGCATAATGAAAATGGTGTTAACTGAATCTTCCATCAAATGTATGATTTACATTGATTTGATGTAAAGGGTATCTAGCTACTAGTAGAAAAAGTATTGGAATGCCTGGGTGACTCAGCGGTTGAGCATCTACCTTCGGCTCAGGGCGTGATCCTGGGATCCAGGTTCAAGCGCCACTTGGGCTCCCTGCAGGGAGCCTGCTTCTCCCTCTGCCTATGTCCCTGCCTCTCTCTCTCTGTGTCACACATGGATAAATAAATAAGTCTTTAAAAAAAAAAAAAAACTATTGCCACTGCAAGTATAAAAAGAAAACAAAATTTTGATCTAAGAGATCATAGTGACAATTCTTTTCTTCCATGTTCGCATACTTTGAAGGGACAGTTATATCCAAATAAAGGAACAAATGTACAGAGTAAGACGTCACATAAGAACATAAGATCATCACACAGGTACGAAAAGGAATGGTTCAGAATTGAGATCTGCAATTTTATTAGGCTTTCTGTGTCTTGGAATGTAGTGAAAACAAGGAAATTGTCTCAATTCAAAGTTTTTCTTTTTACCTAATATGTTCTAAGAGAGAATGAGTTGGGTGATTTCTGAGTAACTCTGAAATTTACTGTTTGTATTTATTTGCTCTCTCACAAGGAAGAGTGTAGGCAGGCCTTGTGTTACAGAATCTTTCCTGCTTAGTATATTGTCCTATCAAGTGGTAGCTGAGTGAATCTACAGGGATGATGCCTATAGTCCCTAGATGATATATAAATGGGACCTTAAAACAGGCCTTAATCCCTAATTTCAGGTGGTGCTGCCATGGCATCATCTTGCTCTTTGCTCCTCACACTGAGGAGATTTCCTGAGATGTGGGGCATTCAGGGCTGAAACTGGACTAGTCCTAGGTAAATGGGGACAATTGGTTATACTAGTCAGAGTTCTTTTTTTTTTTTTTTAAGATTTTATTTATTTGCTCATGAGAGACACACAGAGAGAGAGAGAGAGGCAGAGACACAGGCAGAGGGAGAAGCAGACTCCATGCAGGGAGCCTGACACAGGACTCAATTCTGGGTCTCCAGGATCACACCCTGGGCCGAAGGTGGCGCTAAACCACTGAGCCACCGGGGCTGCCCCAAGAGTTCTTAAAATAAATTAATGAGAAGTTTTTTCTCAAGGAATATACCGAATCCTAAACAATCAGAAGCTAGCCAGTGAGGTCACCATTATATATTGAAAAAAAAAAAAAAAGGCAAAATCTGATTTGTACCGGTTACCATTGATGACAATAGGTCATTTTGTTTTGAGGGTAGGAATGGTATTTGGTAGTAGGTAGGAAGTATATATCAGCCTGCAAAGTCTGTGTTGTACCACCAGAGATTACAAAAAGTTTTCATAAAGAATTCAGCCATTTGTGAAAGAAGGTTGAGCTCAAATTTACCTCCAGAACAAAACCATTCAGATGAAAAGGGGAAAGAGTCAAGACATGCATTTTATGAATAAAAATAATGTTCTGCAGTTGCCTTTGGGTTAAAAATGTTATGATAAAAAAAATAAAAAAAAATAAAAATGTTATGATATTTAAATTAGGAAAACAAAAATGTTCCCATTTATTACAGTAATTTTCTTGTTTGTTCATTCTTTCTTCCCCTTTCTCTTTTTCTTTCTCCCTTTCTTTCCTTAATTAATTAATGTATTTCTCTCTCTTTCTCTCTTCCTAACTTTTTAGGCTGACGGACTTTTTGTCAAAACATTGTATGACTTGAGCACATTCAAATCTAGCAAGATCTTTGCCAGGACAACCATGGGCTCCTCACCTGTGCAAATAGACAGGCTGTTTTATTCAACATTTTTGAGGTTTGAAGAGGGCAGGTTTATGCTACTAACTCGCTGCCATCTGTGGAGTGTGTTGATTCAGAGATGTAATTTATATTGATGATATGATTTCCTCTGACTTCTCCCTGTGCCTTGATGGTTGTGTTTCACCTGTTGACATGAACTTGGCTGAAATGAATGCTCCGTTGGCCATGGGCGAATTAGTTGCATGTGTGATAGCACCTTTCTGCTGTGTTCTTATTATTTTCAAAGTTGTGTAATGGGATAAGTATGTTATTCCTTTAGAATTAGATATCCCTTTTCTAGGACTTTGCATTTACATAATTCCTTTCTCGTACAGACCTTTGAATAAACTTTGTAGTTTCATTCAAAGATGGATTACACTTGCCACCATCACATATGTCAGAAACCATGCTTGTTATTTTTGGAAGTAGGCAAGAGGAATTAAATCAATTCTCTGTGGACTAATTGCATCTGCTTCTTAAAAGTGAGAGTCTGTGACTATTTTGTGTTCTCACCTTACATTATTCTTTGTAGCCTGTACCACTATATTATGGCCCCTCAATTGACAGGGATGTTTGGTATTTGCTGCATATTATATTTCAAATTATGTAGCCATAGAAACTGAAGGTTGATGGACAAGTAAACCTCAACTTCATCTACTCTGTCTGCCCTTTTTTCAAATCTTTCAGCCTCTTCTTGAGGATAAGGACCATGTCTCAAAACTTTGTCCCCTACAGTTCCTACACAATGGAGACTTTTGCTGATGAATTTACCCTCAATTATACCATCATCTAATCATGGGGGTTATCTTGATTGTTGTCAGATCACTTGTAAGTAGAACTAGAAACATTTAAACTAACTGGTAGGTAGGCTTAAAGTACTAGTCCAAATATAGAAAATACTGGCTTTTTAAAGGAAGTAGGTAATATTTTTCTTTCTCAGTTTGCTTTTGGTGGTACATTATTGGGTCTTGGGACCAAATTTTTCAGAAATATCCCATAGTTAAATGAAGCAACCTAGAACGTGCAAAAAAAAAAAAAAAATTGAGGCTGTTTTAAACTTATGACCTACATTGATTTTCATTAGCAAATTTTTAGGATACGACCAAAATGTTGAAGACAATATGTAACAAAAGAATGAGACAGTCACATTAGCATCCTATGCTCTCACAGCTCTAACAGTTTGTTTTTATGATTGGCTTCACTTCTGATTATTATAAGAAACTCAGAATTTTTGGACATTATATATATATATTTATCAAAACATGTAGGTATAAATATTAGATACATACATACATTTATATTTTCTATATGTCCTTTATATAGTTATTTCTCTTCTATTCCCTTCTACTTCTTTCCCTTATATTTCCTCATATTTTTGTTCTTTTTTTTTTTTTTTTTTTTTTTTTTTTAATTTTTTTATTTATTTATGATAGTCACAGAGAGAGAGAGAGAGAGAGAGGGGCAGAGACACAGGCAGAGGGAGAAGCAGGCTCCACGCACCAGGAGCCTGATGTGGGATTCGATCCTGGGTCTCCAGGATCGCGCCCTGGGTCAAAGGCAGGCGCCAAACCGCTGCGCCACCCAGGGATCCCTCATATTTTTGTTCTAATTTACTTTTATATTTCAGAGTTTGATTTATAATTTTGAAAATTGGTGAGAATAACTTTCTCCTTGTTATAAGATTTTCCTGTTCATATGATTAGTCTTCTTTTGTAGGATTTTTGAGAAAAAATATCTAAATAGTCATTATGCAGGGAAATAAATCGTTTCCCTTTAAATAATTTAAATAATAACACTCTTTCACTTAACTAGCATTGTTTTTCTTTCAAGGATTACAAAGAACATTCTTTACAATGCACAAATCTCACATTGTTCTCAGAATTCTTATCAGCAAATATATTTTCAGCTCCTTTCTAACTTTTTTCATGTGTATAAGAAAAACACTACTGTCCAAAAGAACACTCTCCCCATTTTTAGGACTGAGGCTCTTAGACCAGGTTTTACATTGTCATTTTTTAATAGCTAGCCGCTGACTTTGAGTTTCTGATCATTGTTGTAGCATTGTGCTTCAATCTGAGCAAGAGGTTTCTCTGTCATTAGCATAGGGCCGTTGGAATATGGTGTGATAATTGGGAAGATAGAGACTGAATACTTTCATCCCTAAGTAACCAAAAGCCCCATTGAAAGGGTCTTAAATGATAAAGATTATAATTCACATAAGAATTCAGAAGTAGGGCCATCTCGTCGTTGGTTAATAGCCTGGCTCTACAAGATCTTCAGTGGCTTGGAATCCTCTCATCTTTCCTGCTGTCCTCAGCCAGCCCCTCACATGCTACCATGTGGCTGCAGTAGCTTAGGCATCAAGCCCATACATGGTCAGCCTCAGCAGGCAGGAGAAGTCTTTCCCAGAATCCCCATAGACTTACTTTCTCTGCACCACAACCACAGCCATGGGACATGCTCCAATCTGAACCCATAACTGAAAAGGAAATGGAATTGCCATCATTGATGTAGCCCAACAGTTCCCAAACGTGTGTCCATATTAGGATTGCCTCTGGTCCTTTAAAAGTGCCAAAGCTCAGGCCACACCCCCAAAGCAATGAAATCACACTGGGTGGGGGGGTCACAGGCATCAAGATTTTTCGATGCATTCCCAGGTGATTCCCACGTGCAAGCAGCTTAGCCTCACCAAGATTCTCTCTCAGCTGGGCTAGGTAGCCTCCTCTTCAAGGAAAGAGTTTGATGCATAGGGAGCCACACACAAGGAGGTCACTGCAGACAGACACTGGCCCTGAAGGAAGCATGCCATGTTTTGAGTTTAGCCTTGGCTACCCTACAGTGTAACCTTGGTCATATTTTAAAACTAATACTGCATCATCTGCAAGTGAGAATAACTGTGCCAAATATACAGTATTGCTTAACAATTAAATGTAAAAAAAAAAAAAAATCCTTAACAGTTCCTAGCACTTTATCGGCCAACATGAAGTAGACATTCTATTAACATACACAATAGTGCCTTGGTAGGAGAGCATCAGAGGAAGAGGAGGAGAAATAGAAGTTATCGTTGCTGTGTTGTATTTATTAGTAGTAGTACAGTTATTACTTGAGAGGATGGGGGATCAGATTAGAAGTTTTCGCTTCTGGTTGCACATTAGAAGCACCTCGGGAGCTTTAAAAAGGGTCCGTGCCTGGCCACACTCAGACCAGCTAAATCAGGCTCTCTAGGAATGGAGCCCAGGCATCAGTGTTTTTTTAAAAAGATCCCCTGGGTGATTCAGATATGCAGGCAGTGCTGCAGTCCATAGGCTGGAGACTGGGAGAGAAGGAGAGAGAAATGTAGTTATGTCAGTTTGCCTCATTATTCCAGATGACCAGTCCGAGTCACCAGGGTAGCCCCAGGGAAACGAGGTTTTCGAGCTAGTTTGGACGATTCTTTGCTTGCTTTATGCCAGACTAGCTCTTCTATCATCTCTCTGCAAGTGCTAGGGCTTTGTTCTAGCCATTTAACTCGTATGCATTATTCTGTAGGCCTCAAGAGTGGATTAAAAGGGAGCTAAGTGCCTTCTTGTTTCTATTTAAAGTTTGTATACACTTTAATATAAGAATTATATTCTATTTACTGTGCTTATTTTTAGTTTTCTATATGTGAATTATGCAATCATTCTCCTAGTTTATAGAAAGTGTGTTTTCCATTAGCTACAATGCAAAACCAATTATGGATGTGTTATGTAGAAACCTGCTCTAAATATTCTCCTAGCTTTCTGTAAGCTTCCCAAAGACTTATAATTTTTAGGTGCATTGTTTACTAGGCCTTGGGTTTGTTTTGTCATATGTTGAAAGATCACACCAGCTATAAAAATAAGATGGTGAATAAAAAGTCACAAAAGCTATAAACATCTGTAAAAGAAGTTTTCTAGGCAAGGCTGCTCGTTAGAGGGAAACTCGGTGCATTTTGATTGTGTGCAGCTGGTGGCACATGAACTTTGAGAAACAGGGCCATTAAGAGTTGCTGTTAGATATATGGCATGCTGTGCTGTGGGCCATAGATCTGTCCCCTCAGCTGTGTGTAATAGCAGCCTGTGTGGCCACACTCGAAAAGCCCCCTCTAAATTTCACCTGTGACTCTATTGCAAATTGGTTATTTTATGGAATTGGGTAGTCATCTTTTGGTTAAAAACCAGTCTTATGAAGAGAATTAGCTGGCTTCTAGTAAAATGGAAAAATCTGGAAATATCAGCATGGACTTCACAGTTTCTGCCACCCTGAAGAGCATGTGTCAAGGATGACCTCAGGTCAGTGTCAGGGCCACTGCAGGATGCAGTGGAAATAGACTTGGAGGGGAGACATATGTGCTACTGACATCTAGTGGGTACACAGGACAGCTCCCCAAAACAAAGCATTATCTGGCCCTAGATTTCAGTAGTACTGGGGTTGAGAAACCGTGCTCTAGACCACAGTGGAGGGCTTAGGCTGTCTGTGCCTTGCCTAAGGAAGGTTTGGCAAATGGGTCTTACCAGAGTGCAGGCTGACAAAAGTCTAAGGCTGTTTGAACATGACCTTCCCTTATATGAGAGTCTCTACATTCTACCTTGGAAATGAGTGAGACATTTTGCAGATGGAAGAGTAGAACAGTTAAATGACTTTGCCCCAAATACTACAAAAATGTGATGCTTTTGTATTAGTCACAAGTTTTCTGTTTCCCCTCTCCCAGAGTTTGCCATGTGCCCAACAGGAGAAAGTTAACTGTTGCTACAGCTGCTGAGAAAATGGGGAACTAGAAATTTATAAAATTTCTGTTTATTTAGAAATTTCATATTTAAGAAATTCACACTAAATCCCT
Source organism: Vulpes lagopus (assembly GCF_018345385.1). NCBI lineage: Eukaryota > Metazoa > Chordata > Mammalia > Carnivora > Canidae > Vulpes > Vulpes lagopus. The sequence goes on along the minus strand of NC_054829.1, from coordinate 115,018,381 downwards.
GCTTCATGAGGTTTTTAAGATTTTCTTTTAAATTTAGAAGTAGGGAATGATCATCTGGCAAAAGTCATCATTTTTCTGAACTCTAGTGGGAAATATTAATAACTAGAAATATTTAGTCTAGAAAAGTTAATCAAACGAAATTAATTTGCAACCAATGATAACTTTATATCCTAACATACGTGTGTGTGTGAGAAAGAGTGACAAAGAGACTTCTTTCCATATCTGATTCCTCTTCAGTGAGCTTCTTCTCTCAAATTGTGTTTGATGTTCAAGTTGCTCACATGTAAGTTATTTCATTAAGAGCATGGACACTCTGGCCTTGTTACAGCTTTGAGCAAGACAAATAAAGGAAAAGTTTGTGCATCAAATATATCCACATACTATGTAACAACCAGAAAGCCAGTTTTTGGCTCATAGGTTGAGCCCTATCATAAGCCAACTGTGTTTATACATGTTCAAAATACCACAGGCTCTGCTAGTCCTCACCATACTCACTAGTCAGCTTGTTTTAATTGCTTACTAATTCTTATTTCTCAATTTTATTGGACTCAGGCTACCACTGTCACAAATGCCAGCATTCTGACTTCCTTATACTATTTACCTTGACTTCTGACTACAAGGAGAAAAGCTCATTTGTTATATTTTCTGTTTTTACTTAATTGGGCCTAACATAAAAATAACCAGAAGTAATATTCACAATATCTACTGGTGGCATGCAGATAATCTACCCATGATCCATCCTTGGTTTTGGTAATCTGTATAATGGAGGTCATGCTTCTTTACATCCTGGCAAGCAATCCTTTAGCTAAAGTAGGAGGAAAGCTCCAAAAAATATCTATTTTAAAGAACTTCAACATCAAGATCCCTCCAGGATTTATTAAAAATATAACTTTGTTTCTAAAATGATTTTGAGATTTAATTCAGTTGATGTTGGAAAAAATATAACATTTGAAGCTTTTTTAAATACAGATGGGCATTAACAACACAAAAATAGGACTTTTTAGTAGCTATATAACAAGGTACAGGGTATACAGCTCTATAAATCCTACCTTCTGAATGAATTCTGCCAAATGCTTTTTGATTAAAGGGAGCTGATTAGACTACTGATTAATTCTACTTTTTGACAGATTACAGTTTAACTGACAAATAGATTGCCTCCATTTAGTAATGATTCCCCAGTTATGATGACAAAGGACAAGGTATTTGTCAGTTAAACTGTGTAATCATTCAGAAACAGAATTAATCAAGGACCTAATCATTTTGTCTCTGGTTAAATCCAGCTAATGAGTTAAAATGTGTAATTTATACTACATATTCCACTCTGAAATGGTGTTACAATTTCCATGATAATTTTATTGAATCAGATTTTGTGCCCATATTATAGATTTTGTAATGGAGTAAAAGATAAAAAGGAAGAGAAGTAGTGGAGGATTAATGTTATAATGATGATACTGTATGAGTTCTTTGTGGAGAAGGAGTGATGGGACCTTTGGAAGTCCAACAATGTCCAAACTTGCTTAAACACTTCAGCCACTCCATCCTGCAAATTATTTTCCACTGTATACTTGGGAAGGTAGCATATAACCCAGCCTTACCTCTGCTGTCTAACCTGCCAATAAGAACTCAGACTTCCTAAGCTTTCTGTGGCATGTGGCCTCTTGTTGTATCAACCGCTGTACAGTTGCCTAACTGCTGTCATCCTCAGTGAACCTAATGATAAGGGTGGGCAGCAAAGATTAGAAATTGAAGTTCTCTTCCTTCCTCGCACACAAGCATGGGTTCTTCTGGACTGGGACTTTAGGGCTGAGAATACTTAGGAATGCTCTAGAGGCAGCATAGTTTTTTTGTTTTGTTTTGTTTTGTTTCATGATTTTTAGAGAAAAGGAGAGGAGGAACAAGTGTAAGTGTCTTTGTACCGCTCCGCTTATTCTCTGGGCCCAACTATGCTCACCATGTGAGAGATGGAATTTCTTTCACATGGCACACTAGGAGTAGTTGCAAAGAAATTAGTAAAGAAGGATGCGATTTTGTTTTGTTTTTATTTTCTGAAAAATAAAATGTACTTTTTTTCTTCCTATTTCAATTAATTTGGTTTTCTTAAATTTGAGATGAGTTGACCTGTGATCTCTGGCTTTGCTTCCAGTATACAAACTGTTTACTGGAACAGGAATTTTCTCTAACACGTGCTTTGGTACCATTCACTATAAATTGGAGTCTTCAGGGATGCCTGAGTGGCTCAGTCAGTTAGACATTCAACTCTTGATTTCAGCTCAGGTAGTGATCTCAGGGTTCCATGCTCAGTGAAGAATCTGCTTGGGATTCTCTCTCCCTCTTCCTCTATCCCTCCCCCCACTCACTCATGCATGTGTGCTCTTTCTCTAAATAAATAAATATTATCTTTAAAAAAACTGAAATCTTTTCAAGGGTGTGCATTAAAGTTCTTTTCAAGGAGCACTATATGGCATTGTGACCAAATCTGTCAGAAATTATATCCTTCCTTGCAATATCTTCAAGAAAATTGTATATTGTTTAAGATTTAGGGATAAGAGAGATGGACAGACATGAAAGGCAAACATGGCTTCTTACTGTACTTTGCTATAGCCTAAAGGACTCAGAGGACCTTTCTTTCTAGACTGACGTAGAAGTGTGATTGTAGAGCCCTATGTGAGCTGATAATCTTAGGGCAAAACCCCACGGAATCCTCAGCTTCAAATGGTTCTTGATAAAAAGGAAGGAGTCCAGGCAAAGAGAAAACTACTTCATTAAATGAGTCCCTTTTACATCCAGGCAAAGAGAGAACTACTTCCATTAAATGAGTCCCTTTTACAACTATAATTCTCAAACTTATTGAATTGGAAATTCAGTGAATTTCCAATTCAATGAATTGGAATTCAATTCCTGTTGGCAGGAAAAATTGAAACCCCATTTTTCCTGCCAACACACACATAGAAACACTTGATAGTTGTACTTTTAATGTCTTTTATAGGAGAAAATAAATAAGTGAAGGTAATAAAATTTCAGTGACATTTGTAAATAAAGTGTATTGAAATAATCACCAATAGGTATTTATAAACATTTGAAAAATATCAATATATGAGTGGGTGAATGTGTGTGTAAAACATTATTTATTCCATCCAAGGCAGTGCATAATACACATTTGGGTTTTTGAAAACTTGTGATAACTATAAAACCCTTATCCTTTTGCCAGAATCCCCATACACTGGCTCAGAACCTTTCTTAGTATCCATGGGGCACTGTAGGATGCCTACCTAGACAGTACCTGCTAAAAAGAAATTTAGGAATTAGAGGGGTGTTGTTAATCAGTGATGCACAGACCTTGTTTCTCATTGCCTTTTGCTCCTGGAAACTTCTATCATTCTCTAAGGAAGTCATCCAGATACTTGGTCTTGTCTTCGGTTGTTCTCTGCCAGACACTTAGCTGTCACTGCAGCTGCCATGGTGATTTACTTCTTCACAAGATCTTGTTCTATAGATAGATTGTACAGAGAAAACCTTTCCTTTTTTCTTTTCATATACATCATATTTATATATCTTTATATGTTTTTAAAATACAAGTAAAACATTTGGATATAATAAAAGTCCCAGCAACTCCAAGAAATTTCTGATTTAAATACCTACAACTACATTTTCAAGTTTTTTTTTTTTTAAACTGGGCAATATTTGAAGAAATAATAGGCACCAAAGGTCATGTGATATGAGAAAAGAGATTTTGTTGATTTAGACTAGATGAAAAAAATCAGTAAACATCCTATTTTTGGGATGCCAAGAAAATTCAGTATTTTTCTGTTACTTTGAACAGTCCTTTAAAAAACAGAGGTCCTATACAAAACACATATCCATGCTGGACTTGTGTGGAAAAAAAGTAACAATAATCCCCAGAATCCAACAAAGCAAACTGAAGCCGAAGGCCAGAGTGATAAGGTCAAGTTGAGAATGAGAACACCTTCAGCGTGTTTGCCAGTATCCGTAAATTCAAGATTTGGTTTGCAGTGGTGATCGAAAGGGAGGCAAGCTCTGGATTTAGGTTATAGGACAAGATGGAACCACAACCCACCACAGTGCTGGGACCCTAGAAAAGTGATACTCAAAATGAAATCAGGGACTGGAAATAATCTACCTTTGGCATACAGAGATGCTTAGGACATTGAACTGTCTCAGAGTAATTGCTGGCTAGAGAGAAAGAGTTCTCCTTCGAGTTTGTAACCACAGTCTTTCCCTCAAGTGTGTTTAGAGTTCAGACCTAAAATACTTCCCTGACCAGAAAACCCTAAAGCAAGAAATAAACTTAAAATGGCCTTTGATTGATAGCATCCCAGAATGCCTGGCAGAAGCAAACACAAATGCTGTCTGGAGGGACATACCCTCAACCTAAGGGTCACCGGATTTTAACAGATAAAGACCACCAAACATGAGCCCATAATTCCAAAGAAACAAGAGCCATGAGCAGGAGACAGGAGAAACCACAAATAGCAGAATTAGGTTTCAAAAAAACTTAAGATAATGATTTATCAGATGAGGTAAATTATATAAATGTCTAGCATATTTTTTAAATAGCTCTAAGCAACATGAGTAAAAAATAAGATTTTATCAAAATTAAGCATAATTGAAAAGAACCAAATAAAAACTTACAAAAGCTTAAAATATTAATGGAAATTAAAAACTGATCCTATTAACAGGTTCCTACTGAAGATAATTGATAGCTGATTCTAAAGAACTTGCAAATGGTGCAATACAGAGAGATGGAAATGGCTAAGAGATGTGAAAAATAGTCTGTTATATACATCTAATTGGATTTGTACACTTTCACTTAATAACAAATGAGAAATAAAGTCATTTTCAATCAAATATAAAAGAAGAATTTACCATCATCAGATCCTCTGAAGGTCAGAAAGCATGAAAAGTCAAGTAATCATTAAGAATGTATAAAACTAAACCACACTGATGTGTTAAATAATAATGATTCCATATCAGGCTTTAAAGCCAAGACACAAATAAAAGACTTACACATAACATGTGAGACAGGAGATTCTGCAGGACTCGTTATTCAGTAGGAGAGAAAACATACAGATAAACTTTCGATTGTGTTCAGTGTACGTGATAGAACTGTTAAGGATAACCACTAAGGGGATAGAAATAGTATTCATACCTTCTATGATGATACGAGGGGAAAATCATTAATCCAAAACATGTAAGAAAATATAGGGGGGAAATGAGAAGCAAGATAAAAAGCAATGCCCAAAATAAAATGATGAAGTATATTCACATGTTTTTAAATATATATATTAAATACATAATAACAAATATTAATAGATAAATATATTAGTATATCATAATGGTCATTAAACTATAATAAATGATAAATAGCAATGAATATTAAGAAGCAGAACTTGTCTTTAAAAAAAAGTGATATAAGAGAAGGTTAAGAAAATCCAGTTGGGATACTTTTTATGGGGATACTCCTCATACCTAAGAATAGACTGTTTAAAAGTACAAAGATGAATATACCAGGCAAATGCTTATTTTATTTATTTTTTTCTTCCTTCTTTTAAACTAAGGTATAATTGGCATATAACATTATATACATTTAAAGTGCAAGGTATTTATTTGATACATTTATATATTGCAATATGATTACCACCATAGTGTTATCTAAATCTCCATCATGTTATATAATTACCTTTATGACTGTGTGTATGTGTACGTGTATGTTGAGAACATTTAAGATCTCGTCTCGTAGCACCTGTGAAATAATACTACAGTGTTGTTCACTAGAAATCACAGTGCTGTGCATTAGCTCTCCAGAGGATACTTGTCTTCTGCCCTTTGATCAACATCTCCCTTATTTCCCCACCCCTGGCAAATTTTAAAAAGGTTTTATAGCTATATGAAGACTAAATTAATTTTAAAATAAAAAAGAATTATTACAGATAAAGAAGATCACTTCAAATTCATAAAAGGTCCTATTTTCTAGGAACATAATTATTTTAAACTTATATACACTCATCATGTCCCTCATAAGTCTCAAAATTGGTAAAATACAGTGATAGGATTATAAGAATGTACTGGATGTTGGAATGTAAAAGGGCTTATCCACTTTGTAGAGTTTGGCCATTCCTAGAAGAGTTGAAGTTGCAGTCCCCCTTCTAGATACACATGCCATAGAAATTACACCTACCTGCATTCAAGTAGACAGTGTACAAAAAAAACCAAAGCAACATTATTTGTAAGAGTGAAAAATTGAAAAACATGAACTACCCATCACTGGATACTATATATAAGCAAATTGGGGTATAGCCGTTGAATGTAATATGATATGGTATTAACAATGAATGAGTAGAAACTACATGTGTTCACAAAATGAAATTGAGGGCTAGAAGCTCAAAAGATAATGTTGAGCAAAAATACATCAATTTCAAAAGAACTCACAAAGTTTGCATACAGTATGACACTATTTAAATAAGTTTAAAAGGCAATATAATATTATGTCTTACTTAGAGATCCTACCAAACATGGGCAGCAAAAATATAGAGAAAAGCCAGGGAATGATAAGCTCCATACCCAGCACTAGTAGTCACCTCTGGGGAAGTGTACAGACAAGGTGCTGAGGTACTGCAGTTAGGGAGCGGGGTGGGGGTGCGTTGAGAGTCACAGCTGCACTGGGCATGTTTGATTCCTTAAGAGCTAGTTGGTAGGCACACACATGTCAGTTTGATTTTGTAGATCTGGAAATTTTTGTAATACTCTTAAATACTAAGGAGAAAATATGCATGGAATGTATCTACATAACAGGAAATTAAATACACACTATCTCAATCTAAAAAAACTATAACATTTTTGAAGATGTATCTGGAAAAAATTTCACTGCAAGTTTACTTTAAACAAATAGTTTATTTTTCCCCAAATCTTTTTATTTATGCACTGTTTAGTAATGGCCAGCTGGGTTTGTTTGTTTTTTTGTTTGTTTGTTTTGAGGAGGTGTTTTAGTGGAACAATTTTTTTTTAACAATTTTAATTTATTTTGCAATTCTTTCCAAGTGAAAAGGATGGTAATGTAAGTACCTAGTATCAAAGGTGGCTAGGGAATGTGGACAGTTTTTCTTCCTGTAGGAATTTTTTCTTTTTCCTTAAGAGTCTGTGACAATTTATAAATATGCTTCATTTAAGAAAGTAGTTTAGATTTTAGAAAAGAACATTCTACATAGGAAAGAAAGATTGGGCAATAGAGATGAAAATACTTAAACCACAGTTGAGCTGTATTGCTTTTTATACATATCCCCAATATCTGATGGAAATGTCGTTCTGAAGTTTTCGTTCTCTGAGATAGTAAGCAGTTTGCACCATCTAGATCAGGGATCCCAAACTCTCTTGGTCCATGATGCCCTCAGTGTCAGTAAATTTTTGTGGCCCACCAAGACCAAAAGAAGACCTAGAGTTCAGTTCTTTTAGTAGTTAGATCATGTCAGACATTCACAACCTAGCTTCGCAAAGGTATGACTTAGTTAAAAGAACTGCAAGGGTGCCTGGTTAGGTGCCCAACGGGTTAGGTGTCTGCCTTTGGCTCAGTCACTATCCCAGGGTTTTGAGATGGAGCCCCAAATCAGGCTCCTGCTCTGCGGGCAGCCTGCTTTTCCCTCTCCCTCTGCTTTTCCTCCTGCTTATACTCTCCCACTCTCTTGCTCTCTCTCTGTCTCGGTCTCTCTCTCTCAAATCAACCAATAAAAATAAAATAAAAAATAAGAGAACTACAGTACATGTTGGAACTATGAACTACCATGAGCAAGTAGTTCAGTTTGTCAGGCAGACACTGAGTGTTGCTGTTTCTCCTGAAAAATTAAAATAAAATAACTCATGGCACAGCTCTGGATTTGCTGCAGCACCCTACAGAAGCTCGGGAAAATATCCCCACGCGTATACCTTAGTGAGGAGGGCTCTGAGTTCACCCAGATTCATGGCGATCTCTTTTCGTTGACTGCAGGAGAAGCCATACAAGTGCTCCGAGTGCAGCAAAGCCTTCAGCCAGAAGCGAGGCCTGGATGAGCACAAGAGGACGCATACCGGAGAAAAACCTTTTCAGTGTGATGTGAGTTTGGTTTCTCTTTTCTTTCCCCAGTGCCTTCCAGTAACAGATGTGTGTGTAGCGGGTGTGTCTGGGTCTGTGCAACTATGTGTATATATATGATTGTGTGTGTGTTTTGCAGTGCTGGTCATTCTATTCATGCCTTGTGCTGCTTATATCTTTTGATTGTGTAATCCATGTAACCACTTTGTAGTAATTCTGTTCATCCTAGTTTACTGCAGCAAATAAACGGATTTTTTTAGGGCATGCTTGCAACCTTTTTTAATGTAATTGTGATGTTCTCACAAGGTGTAAGTGTGTGATGACTCAAGGCAGCTTTCATGTGTCCACCCAGATCTTTGACAGGTTAATGACAGCTAAACCAGAGATGTAACTGATCAGAGCTGTTATTTATTTTGTTATAGCCTAACCATGAATTTCTAAAACATAAACAAACTCCTTTGTTTAAAAAATATTGCTAAATGTTTAGATTTTCTGCTTGTGACATTTGAATTGAAATGAAATTATCAACATAGTTTACACTATTTATGAAAGGAAAAATACAACCACTGTCAGTAAAATCAATCTGAGTGTTAATTAATTAAGGAAAGAATTGGTTTCTCAATGAACAGTGTCATAATTCTGTGTAAGATTGACAGTTGACAGAAGATTGACACAGCTTTAGGGAAAACATTATTTCTAACACAAAAATAGCAAAAAGAGTATTAATGTAGTTCAGCAGAAGAAGAAACATTAAAGTTGTAGTGTGTGAAATTGCATAGCATAGAATTCTCTTTAAAATGTAGAGGGAAACTCAGTACTTAGTCCCATTGGCATATCCCAACGGAAAAGGTATGGGGTAAGCAATCCACATGAAAGGAAACTCACATACACGAGATGTTTTCCTTGTCCTTCCATGAAACTTTGGTGGTAAGGTTAAGGCAACAATGTACTCCCAGTGAGCCTACTCATAAAAATACCTATATGAACAGTGAACTTCTTTAAGGCAAAAAGTACTTGTGGAGAAAGAAATGTACACATGTAGAGCTCTATCCTGAACTGGAGGTAGAGCGAGCCCCAGCTTAATAATTTGTTGGTTTAATTCATTGGTGCTTTTATTGGAAACATTTTTTTATTATAGACAGAACCTGTTTAGATCACTTAATTGTACAGCTACACAAATAACTGACGGGAGATAGAAAATAATATGAACTGTGTATAGACACCTTCCTACCATCACATTCAACTCAACTTTCATTTATGCTAAATATTTTTGTTGACTGCTTCCTAAGCTAAAGTGGACCATAATGTTATTAAAAAAAAAAAATGAAAACAAAAAAAAAATCCTGAAAAAAACTCTAATGTTACAGGCATGATTTTTTCTTTTTTTTTTAATATTTTATTTATTTATTCATGAGAGACAGAGAGAGAAAGAGAGAGAGAGAGAGAAAAAGATAGAGACACAGCAGAGAGAGAAGCAGGCTCCATGCAGGGAGCCTGATGTGGGACTGGATCCTGAGACCCCAGGATCATGCCCTGGGCTGATGGTGGCGCTAAACCACTGAGCTACCCAGGCTGCCCAATTTTTTTCTATTTACTTCTATCTCATTTATTTCTATCACATTTTCAGAACTCTCTGATCCTTTTCTGTGGTTCAAACTGGTCCATTGAGTAGAGCTTTAAATTTAATGCCTTCAAAACCTCCCTGAAATGCAGCCTGCTCGGTAGAGAACTGGCTGTCTTTGTTCCAAAATTTTATGCTCTTAATTTACTCATTCTGGATAGAAGTCATCCTTTCTCACTCACTCCCAGTATGTCTCCTTCCTAAGTAACATTCAACTCCATTACTTCCTCTCAGTTTCTACTCCCACTAGCAGTGCGTAGGCCGCACCCTCCCTGTGTTTTATTACAGTCCATCTCCAATATATGTGTTCTTCACACTCCCAAGGTAATGATTTTTTTTAAAATTGAGATGAAATTCACATAACATCAATCATTGTAAAGTGAACAATGCAGGGGCACCTGGTGGCTCAGTCAGTTAAGGATCTGCCTTCGGCTCGGGTCATGACACCAGGGTCCTGGGATCGAGGCCTACAATGGGCTCCTGCATAGAGAGTAGTCTGCTTCTCCCTCTGCCCCTCCCCATGTTCGTGCTCACATGCCTGTGCATTCTCTCTCTCTCTCTCAAATAAATAAATAAAATCTTAAAAAAAAATAAAAACAGTTAATTGGCATTGAGTACATTAACAATATGCAACCATCTCCTTTATCTCATGTCCAGACATTACTATTCCCAAATAAAATCCCAGGCCAATTTTAGGAATCATTCCCCGCTCTACACAGATCCTGACAATACTAATCTTCCATTTCTACAGGTTTACCTATTCTGGATATTTCATGTAAATGAATCATACAGTATGTGACCTTTGTGACTGGGTCCTTTTACTTAGCATGTTTTCAAGGTTTATCTACATTGTAGCATGTGTCAATACATCATTCCTCTTTGGCTGAATGATATTCTGTTGTATGGATATACCACAATTTGTTTATTCATTATTGAGAACATTTGGGTTGTTTCTCCCTTTTGACTATTGTGAATTGCTTTGAGACTAACAGGTGCATACAAGTGTTTAAGTACCTATTTTTAATTCTTTGAGGTATATCCCGAGGAGTAGAATTGCTTGTGTCATATGGTGATGACTTTTCAAGGAATTGCTTTACTATTTTTCATAATAGCTACACCATTTTATATTCTGGCCAGGAGTGCCTGCAACTGCCAGTTTTTTCACATCTTTGTCAATGTTTGTAATTTTCTGCCTTTTTAAATTACAGTCACCTTAGGGTGAGTGAAATGATATCTCCTTGTAGTTTTGATTAAATCAAAACTTTAAAAGTTCCCAAAGTATTAATAATATTGAGCATCTTTCTATGTACTTGCTTGTTGGTATTTGTATCTTCTCTGGAGAAATGTCTGTTCAGCACCTCTTCCCATTTAAAAGTTTGTTGTTTGTCTTTTTTGTTGTTGTTGTTATATTTGTCTTTTGTTTTATTGGTATTGTAAGTGGTTGAATGTGAAGAGTTCTTTGTATATTCTAGATACTAGGCTCTTACCAGATATATGATACACAAATATCTTCTTGCATTCTATAAGTTGTCTTTTCCCTTTTTAAATAATATCCTCTGATGCACAAAACTTTTCAATGTTAAGGGCACCTGGCTGGCTTAGTCAGTAGAACACAAAACTCTTGGTCTGGGGGTTGTGAGTTTGAGCACCTATGTTGGATGCAGAGATTATTTTAAAAAAAAAACATCTTAAAAAAAACTTTTCAATGTTGACATCCAATTTATCTGGTTTTTTCTTTTCTTTTTCTCAGCATACTTTTGGTGTCAGATCTAAGAATTGCCAATTTTAAGTTCATGAAGATTTACTCTCATGTGTTTTTTTTCTAAGTTTGATAGTTTCACATTTAAGTCTTTGACCTACTTTAAGTTAATGTTTTGTATATAGTGTGAAGTTGAGGTCCATTCTTTGCATTACTTTTCTATTTTTCACCATGCAATGTGATGTTAGGTGTGAGTTTTTCATAAATACCCTTTGTTATGTTAAGGAAGTTCCCTTCTATCCTAGTTTTCTGAGTATTTTTATAAAAACGGGGCATTGGATTTTGTCAAAGGTTTTGCTTCATCAACGGAGATGATTTTTTTTATCGTTTGTTTTATTAATGCAGTATATTACATTGTTTGATTTTATAAAAATTACCTGTGAAATTACCATTGCAGTCTGGATAAATATCATTTGGTCATGACGTATAATCCTTTTAATATACTTTAGAACAAAAGTTTTTGTTTTTTGTTTGAAGATTTTTGCATCTGTATTCAAAAGGAATATTGACCTATAGTTTTCTTATAATATTTTTGTCTGGCTTTGGTATTGAGGTAATGGTGCCTTCACAGAATAAAATAGGAAGTGTTTCCTCTTCTATTTTTTGGGAAAATTTGAGGGGATTACTGTTAATTCAGCTTTAAATGGTGGAATTTATCAGTGAAACTCTCTAGTTTCAGGGTTTTCTTTGTTGGGAAGTTTTTTCCTTGACACAGTCTCTTTACTTGTTACTGTCTCTGGAATTTTTCTATTTCTTTTTGAATCAGTTTTGGTTATTTGTGTGCTCCTAAGAACATGTCCATTTCATCCAAGTTATCTGATTTGTTGGCTGCCACCAACACTCTATGAAGGCACAAATACGAGGTGTGTCTTTCCAGTGTCAGCTCTATCCAATCATAAAGCCAAGTTATTTTTTTAATAAATTTATTTTTTATTGGTGTTCAGTTTGTCAACATACAGAATAACACCCAGTGCTCATCCCGTCAAGTGCCCACCTCCGTGCCCGCCACTCAGTCACCCCCACCCCTGCCCACCACCCCTAGTTCGTTTCCCAGGGTTAGGAGTCTCTCATGTTCTGTCTCCCTTTCTGATATTTCCCACTCATTTTTCTCCTTTCCCCTTTATTCCCTTTCACTATTTTTTATATTCCCCAAATGAATGAGACCATATAATGTTTGTCCTTCTCCGATTGACTTACTTCACTCAGCATAATACCCTCCAGTTCCATCCATGTCGAAACAAATGGTGTGTATTTCTCATTTCTAATGGCTGAGTAATATTCCATTGTCTACATAAACCACAACTTCTTTATCCATTCATCTTTTGATGGACATGGAGGCTCCTTCCACAGTTTGGCTATTGTGGACATTGCTGCTATAAACATCAGGGTGCAGATGTCCCAGCGTTTCATTGCATCTGTATCTTTGGGGTAAATCCCCAGCAGTGCAATTGCTGGGTCATAGGGCAGATCTATTTTTAACTCTTTGAGGAACCTCCACACAGTTTTCCAGAGTGGCTGCACCAGTTCACATTCCCACCAACAGTGCAAGAGGGTTCCCCTTTCTCCACATCCTCTCCAACATTTGTGGTTTCCTGCCTGGTTAATTTTCCCCATTCTCACTGGTATGAGGTGGTATCTCATTGTGGTTTTGATTTGTATTTCCCTGATGGCAAGTGATGCGGAGCATTTTCTCATGTGCTTGTTGATAAAGCCAAGTTAAATCACAATTATAAAGCAGGTTCAGGATTCCAGATCCAGGGACAATTTACTATGTGATTAAAATTGGCTTCTCACACAGCACACAAATCAGGACAGAAGACAAGCCAAACACACCACAAACAAGAAAACATAAGGATACAGGAAGCTAACCAACCAAACTCGAAGTCAGTCTGTGGGCGCTCAGTTGAGATAAGGCCTCGATCTGGTCCAGGTCAGCTCCTGTGGCACTTACTGCTTCTAATGTTCAAGCAGTGAAGGATTTTGGTTCTCTTCGGAGATCAATGAGTAGAGCCTTTGGTGACAATTGTCTTTTGTAAGTGGTCAGAGGAGTCAGTTTCCTGAAGCATCCCTTGGTGCTGATCTGCATCTCTGTCCCTTGTTCTGTGTGGTTTCATACACTACTTCCTCTGCATCCCTTGTTCCCACTGCCTAGCATTTATACACACACACACACACACACACACACACACACACACACGAACGCTCATGTGTTCACGCGCACACACACATGCATACACACGATATTTGAGTTACACTTGAGTGGCATGGCAAAATTGCAAAGAAAAAAATGATGTATGTTGATCTGGGTTCTTTACAACTTTGCTCAAATGCCACTTCACTCATTAACACTAGGCCCTTAGGCATGGTCATGGGATGACCATGCCATGAAGCTCCCCCGGCATGCCATAGCTATTGAACTTCTAGTATCTTTGCTCTTATCCCTATGGTGATGACTTCCAGATCTCTCTTTCTCCTGCCTAGATCTCTCTTCTGAAAATTTTTGAGGCATATTTTTTGAGCTGCCTGTCACACATCTCTCCTGTGTTCTAGATTGAAATCAGTATCTCCCCCAGTCTTGTCAGTCACTGAACACAATCCCTTTACCTATATATCTCTCTCTAGGCTCCACCATGTCCAAATAACTCAAACTAAAGCTCTGAGCAACATGCCAGACACTTTTTCCCTAAGCCATGACCAACAGCATCATCTAGTTGAGCTTCTATTGTGGGAAAGATCTAGTGATCCAGTTCGTATATATTTTCTCTGATCCTCACTACATCCCAGAGATATCCAGATGTTTCCACTTTCTGAAGCAACTGAGGCTCACTGAAGTTGAGTGACTTGCCCCTTCTCCACCACTTACAACTGGCCAAGTCAGGATTCTAGGATTCAAAGCCAAGTAGCCCCCATTCACTCCCAGTAATTCCTGACAGTCTTCATTCTGTATATTTCTCAAACTTATTATCCTCTCTAAATTTCCTTTAAAAGAGAATAAAGGTTTATTTACTTATTCATGAGAGACACAGACTGAGAGAGAAAGAGAGGCAGAGACACAGGCAGAGGGAGAAGCAGGCTCCTCGCAGGGAACCCAATGTGGGACTCGATCCCGGATTCCGGGATCACAACCTGAGCCAAAGGTAGTTGCTCAACCACAAAGCCACCGAGGCGTCCCTCCTCTTGAAATTACCATGGCCACCTTCACTCCTCTTTTTCTCATTCTGACATCCAATCCAGTAGCAACTCTGATTGGCCCTTCATTTAAAATAAGCTGAGAATCTGAACGTTTTTCACATCTCCCCAGCAATCAGCTGAGTGTCCTGCAATAATGCAGTAGTTTCTTAATTTATCCGTCTTCTACCATTGCTCCTCACAGTCTGTCCTAAGCTGCCCACCCCTGAGTCAGATTTTATATATTTTAGGTGTAGGTTGTATATGTATTATATTTTACTCATTTGCTGAAACCCTCCAATGACTGTTCATCCCATTTAGAGTGAAAACCAAAGTTTTACTATGCTCCAAAAGTCCCTACAGGTCTGCACCCCCATTCTCGTACCCCAACCATTGTGACTTCACATCCATGTCCACCTCAGTCTGGCCACATCACTTCCTTGCTGTTTTTCAGACACACTAAGTAATTTCCAATGAATAGGGGCTTTTGTTTGTTTGTTTGTTTTGTTTTGTTTTGTTTTGTTTTGTTTTGGCAGCTTCTCTGGCCTGGGACCCCCTTCACAGGTTCCTTTATGGCTTTCTCCTATACTTATTTCAGTTCTCTGCTCAAACTCTTCTCTTTCTTATTTCCATTACTTTCTTAATCCCCAGCCCATATTCTTCTTCTCCTTCATGGCACTTACATCCACCTGAAATCTCACATATTTGCTTGTTTAATTATTTATCATGTATTATAGGTTCTGTGATGACAGTTCTTTTTTTTTTCTTATTGTCAATTGCTGTGTCCCCAGGTCTAGAACCTTGCCTGGCAGATAAGAACATTTAGTGAATATTTTGAAAAGCATGAATCAGTGAGCACTATCTTAATTCATATTCAAATTGTTTATATCTTGGAGTGGAATAATCGTATTGGCCTTGCTGACTCCAGTTTCATATTCTCCAGCTTGCTGACTAAATGATATTTTAGCTTTAGCCTCTACTTAGAATCCTTTAATTAATTCCCACTACTTGCAGAAGATGCTTCCAGTTTCTTCTTATAATTACCGAGATCATCAGGGTTCGGCTCCAGCTTCATTTTTAACTTCTTTTTCAAGTTATTCCCCTTATTTAAATTTATTTCAATTTGTTGCTCTAATAATATGTTTCTTTAGCCTTAGTAAACTGTTTTCAGTTCCCCACATGAGCCTTGCTTGTCATACCTCCCTACCTTTGCGCATTCTCTTCCCTCTCCATGGGATATCATTCCCCACCTTATGACATGAGAACACCCGTACATCCAGGAGGACTGGATTGCATTCTCATCTGCTCCTTCTCCTAGCATTATGTTCATGGCATTGAAAATATTTCTTTTTAGTACTGGACTCCACAGGGCAGGACAGAATGCTTTGTCGTTCTGTTGCTAACTGAAGTGGCAGGCACACTGTATGTGATTGATAAATATTAACTGAAGATTTTTGTATAGAATTCTAATGTTAGGGATCCCTGGGTGGCGCAGCGGTTTGGCGCCTGCCTTTGGCCCAGGGCGCGATCCTGGAGACCCGGGATCGAATCCCGCATCGGGCTCCCAGTGCATGGAGCCTGCTTCTCCCTCTGCCTGTGTCTCTGCCTCTCTCTCTATCTCTCTGTGACTATCATAAATAAATAAAAAAATTAAAAAAAAAAGAATTCTAATATTATTTCTCAAGATTCTTTGTTAAATGTGTTGTTTCACTTCACTTTAAAACAAAATCAGTTTACTGCTGCCATAGAGAAAGAATAAATATTTCCCTATTCTTTGGCATGTAAATTAATACTAATTTGAAGTAGGTTGAAGGGTTGGCTAAGCACTTCAGGTGGAAAAAAAAGAAAAGGAAGTATCCACGTTGCACTCTTTGGATTCTTTCTTGCTCTCCAGTAGTTTTAAAAGACCATGAATGTCCTCGCATTTCACTGATTTATGCAAAACATCAGTTTCAAGTTTCTTAATGACTACATTTAAGTTTTTTTTAAGATTTTATTTACTTATTCATGAGAGAGAAAGACAGGCAGAGACACAAGCAGAGGGAGAAGCAGGCTCCATTTAAGTTCATGAAAACGTGATGTGTAGGTAGTCACGTTCACAAATGTGACATCAGCTACTTCTCCTGACATTTAATTCTCTACCTGACCCTCATTCAACAATCTCTTGGGTTGTTCTCATCCCAGTTCCTATGTGGAGCTTCTAGGACTTCTTAATTCAGAGTCATTATCAATGACTTCAGCGTTTTGCTCAACTTCCTTTGCATTTCTCCAGCTTGCTGCTGCTGTGATTTCCCCTTGGTGACCATGTAAATGAACTTGAACTTGTGAGTTCCGCACTGGGGAGCTGAACTGAGAACCTCCTTTATTTTTTCAGAGATTTTTTTTTCTTAAAAATGGTGTCAGCCACGCAAATGTCAACTCACATAGCTTTCTTTATTTGAAGTTTGAGTCTTTAATAATGGTCTGTCCTTGGGGTCGTAAAAACTATGAACCCAGACTGCATGGGTTTAAGTCCTGGAGACCACTTCTTAGTTCTGTGACCTCGGGAAACCTGCTTGAGACACTGAAGTGAATGTGTCGGTTTCCTTCTGTAAGATGGGGTTCATAATACTAGTATGTGCCTAAAAGGACGACGTGAGGATTGCACAAGTTAATGATTGTGAGTTGCAAAGAATGGTTCCTGGCACATAATGAAAGCTGATGTTAGCCCTTCGACCTAGTCCCTGTGCTGAACACTGAAATGAGACAGTGAAGAAGACACTATGTCCTCTGTGCTTACGGAAGTCCCATTCCTATGCGGTACAGACATTGAACAAATAAACCTGAATAAATACCTAATTGCATTTTATGATAAAGCCTGTGAATAATTTAAAAAAGGAGGACGGGGAGGCATAAAAGGATACTTAAGGTAGAAGTCTCTGAAAAAGTAGCTTTAAGGAACCTAAAAGATGAGGAGGAGTCAGCCATGGGGAAGAGAACATTCCAGGCTCAGGGAACAGCATAAATCAAGATCTGTAGGTGAGAGCCCGAGTATTAGGGGAGGTAAGAAGGCAAGTGGAGCCGGAGCATAGTGAGAAAGAAGGGAGGCAGATGAAGTTGGAGAGCAAACTGATGGGCCTTTTAACCATGGCAAGGAATTTATTTTGAATCTACGTTCAATGGGAATCCAATGAAAAATTTGGTATCTGTTGTTTATTACACGAGGTTTAGAGAAGGATCCAGATGAATAGAAAACGGGGTACATTATAATTCTTTGTTATTTATGGCAACAAATTTTGATTACACTTACAAAAACGTTAGGAAATTTAGAAGTTTTTTTGTTTTTTGTTTTTTTTTTTACTTGAAAAAAACCTCTACAGTTACCTTCTTCAATTTCTCTGGAGTTGTTTCACAAGCTTTGGTAAACCTACATTGCTCACAGGACTTTTCCTATCTATCAAACATCTATCTTTCTTTCTTTAAGGCAATAGATATTATGGAATGACTACTCTTGCCCTAATGTTTCTTAGATTAGTAAAGAGACAGACATAAAAAAAAATCACCCAATAATTAATTATATTCAAGGTAAGTGTAATAAAGAAAAAGGAAAAGCTACTATGAAAGCATTTAACAGAGGACTTCTGGAAGACGGATCATATAGGCTTCCCCAAGGAATCAATAAGAGGAAGTTACATCATGAGAAGTGGGAAGGTACTGAGGCAGGAAGACCTTACATCTTCTGTGTTAATTTAATATATATTTTTTAAGATTTTATTTATTCATGAGAGATACAGAGAGAGAGAGAGAGAGAGAGAGGCAGAGACACAGGCAGAGGGAGAAGCAGGCTTCATGCAGGAAGCCCGATGTGGGACCGGATACTGGGTTTCCAAGATTACGCCCTGGGCCGAAGGTGGTGCTAAACCACAGAGCCACCTGGGCTGCCCCAATATTTTTAATTATTAGACTGTTCATGTGTGTTGGGCCAGGTGGCAATGTAGCAGAGCTTATATGAAGTCAACATATTAGATACCTTAGTAAAATGACTGTATATAATAAGACATAAAGAATTGGAATTGTGGGTAATAAACTTCCACCTAGGATGCTTAAAGCAGTGTTATTTTTTACATCACAAATGGGACTAAATTGAAGGGATCACTGGTGAGATGTGTCTTGTGCTATTTATGTCATATGGACAGATGCCCTCTGGGCCATCTAGGTATTTTGTTTAAGAGGTTTAATATGAAATTGTCAGTATACTCCATTATGGGAAGAAAGATATTGTTCCCAAGGAGTTGTTTCTCTAGACATGTTTAAATACAGTAGTGGAGGGGAAGACAGAGTGGTTACGGTATAAAGGACACACACATTAAATGCAAGCGGCTTTTGGTAACTATAATTAATTTTCTTTACCCTTTAGTTGGGATGTTAAATCCATTTATTTCAAGCAATTTTTGCTCTTATGCCCATCAAGACATACTTGGTAATAGGAATATGCATAATGTATATTGTATAAATGATAAATTGGCATATCTTCAGATTTTTCAGTATAATATAATTGGTATCTTTGGATCTTTTCTAGGTGTGTGACTTGGCTTTTAGCCTAAAGAAAATGTTGATCCGACACAAGATGACTCACAATCCCAATCGTCCACTGGCAGAATGCCAGTTTTGCCATAAGAAGTTTACAAGGAATGACTACCTCAAAGTGCACATGGACAATATCCACGGTGAAGCTGACAGCTAATGGTAGCTGTAAAGGAATTAAACCATTTAGAAGGGCTCCTAATATGAAACCCAGATTTCTCTCACCTGATTAGCATAGCAGAAGTATCTAAATGTAATTCACTGGTCTCATAGTTCTTATTTGCCTACCTTTAGAGTTTGTAGATGCTTATGCAAAAAAAAAAAATATATTAAAAAATAAGAAGAAGAAAGAAGGAAGGAAAGTAAGTCCTACTTTACCAAAAAAATGGTACAAATGGAAAAAAAATTCATAGCCTTAAAAATATTACTTGTGCTCTGTTTTATAATATAGAAAAAAGAGTCATAGCTTTCCTTCTTGGCCACCTCTCTGTAATGAAGTTTATTAATAAGCTCTTTATTAGGCCTTTTTATTTTTTTGTCATCTTTGTGTGTGTGTGTATGTGTGTGTGCATGCATGCACATGCTGGTCATTTCAACTGGCTATTACTGATTTAGCCAGAAAGAAATTAATATACCAAAATATGTCATTGCAGATGAGGTAAGGTCAAGAGTTTTTAAAGTATTAAGCATGATAACACGATAAAACTTGCTATTTTATGAAACAGACCAAAAGTTAATCTTATTTATAGCTCCCCACTACAGTTCAGTTTAAAATAAAGAGGTGTTTAAGAACTGAAGCATCTATTGAATTGTTGCTCATTTTAGACAATTCTTAAGAAACATTATTTCCTCTCATCATTCAGATGCAGACATTCATGGCCTGCAATACTTTCACAAGATCTATACAAGACCATACACTTAAATATATATCAAACTGATCATATTGAGTTTTTACTAGTTATCTTTAGGAATTAACAATATACAAATATATGTAACTAAAAATTAAAACAAAATTGGTTCTCAATATTTGTTGGTTGACAGAGTGTCTGCACATAGTGGCATTACAATACTAATTATGATGAGCCCTTTACCTTCTCATTCCATAAAAGTGCACAGGACATGTTGATGCAGATATAATAGAGTCCTCAGAGCATTAATATGCTGTTTTGCAAAAGACATTTCCCAGAATCTTGGCGGTAGATGATTCTGAAACACTTTTGAATTACCCTCAATTGTCCTATATAATTAGGAATCCAGAATAAAAAGTAAAAATCTGGCAATTGTTATGATTGAAATGATCACTGATGCTTAAGGGAAATGGAAGCAAGAAGCTTAATTTCTTCCTTTAGGTTATATTTCAATAACATACTTGAGAGCAGCACATAATGAGCAACTTGTTTTGGGAGAAGGTATGATAAAATATAATAGTGATGTCAAAATAGCATAAAGAAATCCAAAAACCAGAAGAGAATCCAACTGAAGTCCAAATCATGAAGTTTTCTACTTAGAGATCAGTCAAATAAAGGAAGTATAATTTAAAGGAAGTTGGTCCTAATGATTTAAGTAAGAAGAAAGGTTATCTGAAGACACAGTTCTTTGAAGTCAGGAGTCTTATTGTAGAATTATATTTTTGTTCAGTTCCAGTTTTAAAAAGAAACCTAAAGATTCAATATAGAGATTTAAACTCTGTAAAAATACTAAATTTGAAATTCATCAGAGATAACTTTAAAAAATATAAATCTCAGATTATAATTTAGAAGATATCTAAATATGGTTGTATGTAGCATTTTTGTATCTGAAATTATAGACTATATTTTATAAAAATAGATTTTGGTCTTGTTTCTCACTATGTCATTTGTTTCAACAGTATGTTTTTAGATCGAAAATGTTTTCATTTAACGTGACAGTGTGCATAATATCATTTGAATATAAAAGGACAGCTGTAAAATTTGGTAGTGTGTATTATTTAAACACATTCTGCTCATTCCTTTGAATGCCACCTCCTCTCTGTGGGATGCTTCATATCCCGATTATGTGATGAATGTGAAATTTAAAAGGAAGCCAAATCCAATTTTGTATAATCTCAGTGACCCACAGTTTACAGGTCTGGTGTAATTGGAAATTACCCTTGAAACCATGTTGTCATCATGTTGCAGAATAAACTGATGAGGAAGAGGTGCGAGACCTTATCAGGCTAAAGTTTCATAGTCAAGGAACCTTTAGAAAGTGGTGTGGAAAGATCTACTGGTCCGTGATATTTTCTTTTCAAAGCATTGAAACCAAAACAAGTCCTTAGAAGACTATGTGCTGTTACCTTTATCCAAAAGGTGATTATTTAAAAACATTTCAGATATATTAGTATTCACATTCTACAATCTTTAAATCATTCAGCAATGTCAAAAAATGAGAATTGATTTTTTAAAGTTCAGTTGAGAAATTAACATAGTCACTGAGGCAAAGTCCTATTGGCAAATTGAAGTATAGGTACCCACTTCGAAGTATATTTCTCTGCTTTTCTGCTATAAAAGATTATGGCTCAAGTACTTTCTTGGGAACAGGCTAAGCTCTCAGATACTCATGAAGTCAGGGCTATGTTAATTTTAAGAGGTATTCAATAGTATGGGTAGGTTCAGGTAGCCTCTTCTAATTATCTTTTTGTATTAACATTCAAGATATTTATATATTTTGAATTCCTTCTTGTCTCACAATCACAAGCTTATATTATTTTCAATATTGTTTCTTCTTTTTTGGGGGGGGGTGTTGTTTTTGGCTGGATGGGAAACTTTATTGGTTAATCATGATCAACAGTTGCAGGGTAAAAGTATTCATTGGTGATTCATTCTTAGAGTTATACAGGATAGTTAAATGCTGCTTTTTAAAAAAGCTTTTATATATTTATTTTTGAGAGAGAGCACACGCACGAGCAGAAGGGAGGGGCAGAGGAAGAGGGAGAAGCAGACTCCCTGTGATATGGGACTCCATACCAGGATCCTGGAATCATGACCTCAGCTGAAGGCAGACACTTAATGTACTGAGCAACCCTGACACCCCTAAAATGCTACTTCTAAGAAACATATTTCTTATATCGTGTGTGTGTAAGTCTGCAGAGGATCACTTTTATTCAGTGCTTTAAGACACAAGTACCTTACTTTGCTCAAATTCTTCTGACCTGTTGCAGCCAACTCATTGGGTAAGTATGAGTGTGGATCACAGGTCTTACAAATCTTAATCTGTGCATGAAATTTTATATGCTTCTGTGTCTCCCAAAGCTGGAAAGGAAGGAAGGAAAGAAGATAGATACTGGAAATATTCAATTGTTTCTTTCACAAATCTAAACATTACTTGTGAAAATTCATCTTGGGGCTTGTGAATATATGGAGATGAGTGGGTTAGGAGGAAATGTGCCTCTTTAAAACCATAAGATTTTATCATTAATATTGAGGGGTATTTTCATGTATATAAATGTAGCATTGTAAATATAGCAAAACTTCAATAGCATTCTAGTTTTTTAATAAATCTATAATAAGTCTGTATAAATCATTGCTGCAGTTGGGGTTAGCATTGTATTTTACTATAAAACTAATTAGCACAGTATAGTAAAATCCAAATGAACTTTTTAAATTTGGTTTTGATAAGGAAGAAAATATAATTTCTCTTACTCCCAGTCCTCATGCTTTTATAGTTTACTTCTAAGCATCTCTAAATCTGGAAGATATCTCTAAAGTTAAGCAAGTTGGTCTCAAGGCAATAAGAGAAAACAACTTGCTTACATCTCATTGTCATACATAAACAATATGTGAAAAAGAACATCACTTAAAACCAAAGAAATCTGATTTATAGAACCATCTCTGAGCAAAAGTATCCTGAAGTTCACAAATACAATGTAAGGGTGATAAAGCGTACAGCTAATGTTTTAGGTATGCCTTTTCTCAAAAGTGCTTCATTATCTTAATGTTGCCCCAGTCTTGTGTCTTTTCCTGATACAAAAATCATCATCATCATCATCATCATCATCATCATCATCATCATCATCACCATCTGTCTCCAGGGAGTGGATTTGGAGATGATACATTCATTTAAATTTGATCTCTCAAAATCAGCTAAGGTACTACTTCTTTGGAGCTGACTCACATAGCTTTGACTACCTTAGGCTCAAAACTGTGTTATCACCCCCCCCCCCAGGTTGTTAATTTGTTGTATGACAAAATATAAAACTAACTCTGGAGCCCTCAGCATAGGGCTCCATGTCAGAATATTCTAAATTCCCTATGCTCATGAAATAGTACAGAGTGTAATAGCTGTCTCATACTAATGGTGCTGCTGATCGAATGTTCAAACCTTTAAAAAAATGCTTAACAAACTACTGTAAAACAAATGTTTGTATTTGTTACAAAACCGTCTCCCTAAATATTTAATGGCAAATTTAATTGACTAATCCTGTAAACATTTAGGCAGTTAGAATAAGATGTTATTCCTTGGGCCCATGCCACCCTGACATATTACATAGCAGAGGGAAACTAAGATTTTAAGTAATGTTGATAATTTATATGCTGAAAATTGAGAAAGAATGTGGGGCCACTGAAACTTGATTATCTAAATTAATGTAAGGGAGTTCATATGCAATATCACTGTTCTGACAAGAAACGCTATAAACTTACTAGGAGTTAATTCCACTTAGAAAACGCACACCAGAAAATCCATTTGCCTTTACAAAATAGTTTAAAAAGGAAAAGAATCCTGGCTCACAAGGAGACATTTGAAAGATTCCATTACTTCATTTTTAAATTTTGTCTTCTTGGAGAATATCAAATAATGCTCTTTTCTTTAAAGTTAATTTTGTCTGACATCTTTTGCATAATGTTTGGCTAGTGTACCTCCCCCCCCCCATTCTTCTATTCAAATCTGTTCTGTGAGTATATGTAAATTTTAGATGTGTTTCTAATAAACAACCTATGATAGGATTTTATATTTTTATCCTGTCTGACAATGTTGTGTGCTTTTTAGGCTGTGATGATGAATTTGGCTTGCCTTTCCCACAGTTTCATGTAGCCTCCATTTGGATGACTGACTGGGCTTATACTGGAGTCTGTACTCAGAAATATGCTCCTTACACCCAACATATGAAATTCATCATCACCAACGTGTAAATCTGATAAATGCCTGACACTGTAGGCATAATCCAAGACCCTCCTTTGTATGGTTCTCACTGACCCACGGTAGCTACTGATACACAGCTTAAAGTGAGAGAGATTCCTTGAAAAATATTCCAGGGGCTTTGATAGCATGGATGCAAGTATAACTGCTGAAATCTGAACGAATACACTACTCTTAGTGGGATTTCGTTGTTGAAACAATATATCTTCTGTTCATTCTTTAATATTTGATAAAGCAACCCATAAAAAAGGGATGTGCATTGGCTTCCAAGTCCATCTGTCCGTTTGTCTGTCTATCTATCTATCTATCTATCTATCTATCTATCTATCTATCTTTTTCCTTTCTAAAGTAAAAGTAAGTATTAGCATCTAGAAAGTTGAAATTGCCTTTGATGAAAAGAGGGTCTGAAATTAACATCTATGACATTGAAGTAAAATATATAGTTCCTATGTTAAGTGGGAATTTAAAAGTATGGTGATGAGGAGCAATATCACTTTATTCTAAGACTTTTATTTGAAGTGGCAAACTGATGTGTCTTCTATGGAATACTATGTATAGTAAATAAGACTTCTGAAAATTAAATTTTGTGAAAATTAACCAGTCACTACTTTTGACAGTCGTAAGTCTAGTTTTATTGTCGAAATCTAAGAAATCCTTTCCTGACTCACATTTTTGGTAATCAGATTTATCTCACTAGGTGAAATAATCATTTACAGCTCATCTGCTGCTGGGCAAATAGAGCACAGGGCATACTCCAGAAAATGAAATAAAATAGAGCAGTGTCAGGCACAACAAACACACTACGTGTCCCCTTCAGCCTTTTCTGCTCTTTTCACATAAAATTCATTTCTTACACTTTTGAGCTGCTGCATAGCCAGTGTATTCTCCAGTTTCACCTTCAGCTGGGCTTTGAGAGTGACAAGTTGGTATTGCTCCCGGACTCAAATTATGATATTTAGGATATTAAGTTGCATCCTTTCTGCTCTGACTATAAAATACGAAATTGAGCAGATGAGTTTAGTTGATTAGTGTATTATTAGACTAATTTGCAAGTTGAGCCAGTTAGCTTTATACTGATAAAAACTATTTTATACGCTTCATCATGCCAATTCAATAAAGGACATGGAGCTTGTGGCTTACTACAGATCCTGAGAAAGAGAGTGGCACAAAGTCATGGGATTATTAAAAGAGGAATTCTAAGCGTATGCCCCATAGACACGAATACAATACTCTACTAAAACGGGATATGTTAGAATTAAAATTTCAGGTAACAGTATTGCAATGTAGGAATTCATGTGTCTTTCCTAAGATTTATATAGCATTCAGATTAAACCCCCATCTCCTGACTTCTCTTTCTCTCTTCTCTGACTGGAAATCAATCACATCACACATACAACACCAAATCTGAGTCTGAATTTGATATATGTTAATTTCCTTAACAGTGGAATGGATTTAATAGCATCTACTTGTTGGCTTTGTTGTAAGAAATAAATCAGAAAATGCATTCTGCAAAGGATACCTGGCATATAGCTGGGTCCAAGAAATAATATTGCCCCAGTGTTCCACCAAGTAATTTCCTTGTCATCTTGTATATGCTATCAGGAACTTCCACTACTCTGCAATATTCCAGCTCATACCTTCAAGCAAACCCATCACAAGCCAAATTAGATAATATGTAAATTGTATATCATTGGTATAATTACACTGATAGAAGCATTTCACTTGGGAATGTTTTCAAAAATTTTTACATAATGTATCAGTTTAGCACGTTCTGCTTTAACAAAATTACCTATTTTAACTCAAGCATATATATAAGATAGTTTTGTTAAGGCCTAAATTATCAGGTGTTTTTTATTGTGCTAAAACTATATCTTGTTCTTATCTTAAAATGTAATCTAACCAATAATTCTGATTTTATAAAACTTGAGCTGCCTCTTCATTAACAAAGTAGAAGTACCCAAGTGTCCAAATAGGGAACAGCCATATTTTTTTTATAAATTTATTTTTTTTATTGGAGTTCAATTTGCCAACATATAGAATAACACCCAGTGCTCATCCTGTCAAGTGCCCACCTCAGTGCCCCGTCACCCAGTCACCCCCAACCCCCGCCCACCTCCCCTTCCACCACCCCTCGTTCGTTTCCCAGAGTTAGGAGTCTCTCATGTTCTGTCTTCCTTTCTGATATTTCCCACTCATTTTTCCTCCTTTCCCCTTTATTCCCTTTCATTATTTTTTATATTCCCCAAATGAATGAGACCATTTAATGTTTGTCCTTCTCCAATTGACTTATTTCACTCAGCATAATACCCTCCAGTTCCATCCACGTCAAAGCAAATGGTGGGTACTTGTCATTTCTAATGGCTGAGTAATATTCCATTGTATACATAAACCACATCTTCTTTATCCATTCATCTTTCGATGGACATGGAGGCTCCTTCCACAGTTTGGCTATTGTGGACATTGCTGCTAGAAACATCGGGGTGCAGGTGTCTCGGTGTTTTATTGCATCTGTATCTTTGGGGTAAATCCCCAGCAGTGCAATTGCTGGGTCCTAGGGCAGTTGTATTTTTAACTCTTTGAGGAACCTCCACACAGTTTTCCAGAGTGACTGCACCAGTTCACATTCCCACCAACAGTGCAAGAGGGTTCCCCTTTCTCCACATCCTCTCCAACATTTGTGGTTTCCTGCCTTGTTAATGTTCCCCATTCTGACTGGTGTGAGGTGGTATCTCAATGTGTTTTGATTTGTATTTCCCTGATAACAAATGATGCGGAGCATCTTCTCATGTGCTTGTTGGCCATGTCTATGTCTTCCTCTGTGAGATTTCTGGAACAGCCTTATTATATTATTCATATTTTAAATGACATACCTCAAATGAAACAAAAACATAGCTGGGTGTTAAAAGTAATTTAATTGCATCAAAAACCATGAATTAAATCAAGTATATACAAATGAACATTAATATCTCTTTCCTGTTTAAACACATTGAAAGAGAAAGAAGGAATTTTCTGAGAGGATTAAAAAAACAGAGAAATGACTATTATGGCCAAGTTCAGCTATTACTTTGAATGGAAAAAATAAAGTAAAGTATATAACATGAGGTGAAAAATAAGCTCAGATTTCAAAAAAAAATGGTATAAATCAAGTCTTGTTATTCATACAATCATCCGTTATTTATATAATAATCGTGAGATGATTTTTGAATACCGATTTTCTTAAGCAAATGAACAGGAGTGAAGTATCCTAGAATTAAGAATAGCCTATTAAATAGCATCAATAGAGTATATAGAGAAATTATTGCAAATAAAGATTCTGAAATACCTTGGTAAAAGAAAACAATCTTCCCCACTTGTTTTCTGAAACATATACAACCAATATGATTAATATTTTAATTACTTAATTGCCAATGTTAGATATGAGTACTGTTTCAATTAAACAAACTACAGTGGTGAAACATCAAGGAAAAATGCCTCACTGTGACTGATGAAGGGAGCCCAGACAGCTAGAAATGATAAGGAACATGAAAATCTTGAAGATATGACTTTTCCATAACTTTCAAATTTGCATTTGATAGCCTTCTCAGGCTCTGAATCCTACAATATGTTAGGGTCTCTGGAAAATAATAACAACTGATTTTTCACATTCTCTTTGGCATTACTGTCATTAGAGATTCCAGGAACAGTGGATTTGCTTTCTTCATCATTCATTTGGGTCTCATACTTTGTAAATTAGATATGTTCATGAAACTGGTCAGAATATACCCCTCTATGTTGCTGACAAGGGTGGCTATCTTATAGGAAATGTTTTATCAATTAAAATACCTTGTCTTCTATAAAGGGCAATATTAAATGCTTTAGAACTTCTGATGTAAAAGGACCTGCTAAATGTTGAGGCTCACAGGACCTAAAGTTTATGTTGTTAATTGTTACAATGTGTTTTCCAAAGGAATTTTCTGGCCCAAACATCAAGTGTTAACTGCTCTTTTCCCACACAAATCCCCATCGTAGATTGTTACATCAGTGAGTCCCAGTGAATCATGACTCATGGCATCCACAAGAGACCTTGTGAGTTCTCTTCCCACATTGACTCTGGCTTGGCTGCTGGGACATATACAAACATAATCAAAAAGCTATGGCTCACTTCTTGGGAATATTGCCAACCTCTATCATGTAAAGAAAGACAGGTTAACATCTTTTAAGGATGAGAGAACACATGAAGAGAGAGACCTAGCCATTCTACGTAAGCTAGCTCTTCATCAACCTAGCTGGACACAGTCCCGTGCATTAGCATAGGCAACACCTGTAGAAGAACCTCCCACCCAACCTATTGAATCATGAGAAATAATTATTGTTGGAATTCTTAAGTTTTAAGGCGGGTTTGTTGTAAAGTAGCATAATACATTCAGAAACTAGTATATAGAAAGGGATTTTTACTTTAAAAAACTATAGGCTTTGAGACTAGGCACTGGGTATATAGGTTGGAAAAGTGGCAAGTAAGCTGCTGGCAGAAGCTGGAGGATTGGCAGACAAATTTTAATGGATGCTGAAAAAAATGTTGAGGAAACTGCTACTGTAAGTTTGAAAAATGGTGATCTGTGTTTTTTCATCATAAAACAATTTCGTGACTGTCCCTGTAGTAAAATGGAAGTTAGAAAATTTGTACCTAATAAACTTGTGGATCTAGCTTAAGGAGATTTCCAATGAAATGATGACTTCTTTGTGTATGACATGAAAAGAAATGAACTAAGAAAGGATAGTTAAGTTTGCAAATAATTCAGAAGAAATATATATCCAGGTCTTGCCGGGTTGAGGAAAATAGAAAGGTTTTACATTTCTAATCTCTCCAGCCAGGGCTTTTTCTTTAGCCAGCAGAGTAATAAACAGCCTTTCTCAAAGTAAGAGACAGCCTTAGGGGAAAAAATCAAATCAGAAATGTTGTCTATAAAAGCCTTCCTTAAGAACTCAGAAGGACTGAAGATGGTGCCTCATAGGCCCCCAGTTCACCTAGACAAAAAACATTTCTAGGAATACTAAGAACGTTGTGCCATGGCACTTTGTCATTCCATGCAAAGTACAGAAACATGTGTCTGAAAAAGAATTATTGATGTGGCACTGGGGACACGGAGTAAGTTTCAACTAGATTCATAGAATATCCAAAGAGCATCAGCTTGGATTAAAAGGGACTGTAGTCAGTTCAAAATGAAAAAGCATCTGGACACCAACATTCTATGGGAAGGAAACAGACTGGAAAAACTATTCAGTTATTCAAAAATTTCAAACACAGGCCATTTCCTATGGAAAAGGAAAGACCTCCCTGAGGATAGAACCCAAGAAGGAAAACGATTGATGAGAATCACTCTTATAGAACAGACCCAGACTGTAATCAAGAAAAGTACCTAGGCCAGCAATGGAAGCTCTGACAGCATGTGTCCAGCTGGATTTCAGAATTTTCAAGGATTTGCTGTGTGCCTCATTCCAAATTTGTCATCTGTAAATGGAGACCATTTTATTTTCTTATAAGACTAGTGAAGTTATCTATTTCATCTTGGGTGAGTTTTAGTAGTTTATGGGTTTTGGATAATTGGTCAATTGGACAATTTTATCTAAGTTGTTCACTTTTTAAAAATATTTTATTTATTTATTCATAGAGACACACACAGAGAGAGAGAGAGAGAGAGAGGCAGAGACACAGGCAGAGGGAAAAGTAGGCTCCATGCAGGGAGCCCGACGTGGAACTCCATCCCAGGTCTCTGGGATCACGCCCTGGACTGAAGGCAGCACTAAACCGCTGAGCCACCCAGGCTGCCCCTAAGTTGTCAAATTTATGTGCATAGTTGTTGAGAGCATTCTTTTATTATTGTTTTAATATCTTGGAGTAGTAATGATATCTTCTCCCTCATTCCTAATGTTGATAATTAGTTTATTTTTTCCTCTTTTTCGTGGTTAGTCTTGCTTAGGAGGTTAACAATTAGATTGATTTCTTCAAAGAACCAGGTTTCATTTATTTATTATTTATTTATTTATTTATTTATTTATTTAAAATTTTCCGTACTGTATTTCATTAATTTCTGCTCTTACCCTTCCTGTTTTCTTCCTTCGGCTTGCTCTGGAATAACTGCTCTTCTTTTTCTAGTTGCTTCTGGTAAAAGCTTAAATTACTGATTAGAGACTTTTTTTCCCTAAAAAGGCATTTAATGCTGTAAATTTGCCTCACATTCCACAAATTTTGATATGTCATATTTTTATTCAGTTCAAAATATTTGCTAATTTTCCTTCAGACTCACTTTTTAGCCTGTGATTTGTTTAGACGTATGTAGATTAATTTTCCACTACTTGAAGACTTCCTGTAACCTTTGTATTGTTGGTTTCTTGAGCCAGAAAAATACTTTGTATGGTTTCAGTTTTTAAAACTTTTGTAGTACTTGTTTTATGATCTAAGGTATGATATGTCTTGAAGAATGTTCCATGTACACTTTAAAATATGTATTCTGTTGTTGGGTGGAGTCAGTTCTATAGAGTCTATAGTTAAACCTTTGGTTAGTGATGTTAATTCTTTTGTAGCCTTCCTGATTTTTTCTGTGCTAGTTCTGTTTATTATGAGAGAGAAGAATTGATGTCTCCAATTACTGTTGTGGATTTGTCTTTTTCTTCTTTCAGTCTTGTCAATTTTTGCTCTATGTATATATGATGATTTACTATTGGGTGCATACTTATTTAGGAATGTTTTGGCTATTGGGGGAATTGACCTTTTTATTCTTATGTAATATTCCTCTGTATCCTTTAGAACTACATCACCAGATTTTTTGGGTCTTCAATTTACAGACAGTGGATTGTCAAACTTCTTTGCCTCTATAACTGATGAGCCAATATCTTAACAATAAATCTCTTACTAATAGAGAAAGAGAAAATATGAGAATGAGGTTTCCTCTTGATTCTGTTCTCTAAAAAAACCCCATTAATACAATATTCTCTTTCTTTGTTGAACATTTCTGTTTTTCCATTGTCTTCGGTAGTGCTCATATTGCTAACCTTAAGATTATTCCAACATCTGTCATGTTGGCATTGCATCAGTTCATCTTCTTTTCCCATATGAGTTGAAATTTTCCTGGTTATTTGTTTTGTAATTTTGCATTGTATCCTGGTCATTTTTAATATTATGAGACTTTGGGTATTGTTTAAATCCTGCGGAGAATGTTGATGTTTTTGTTCAATCAGGCAGTTGAATTGGTTGCATTCAGGTCACAAGTTCCAATCTTCCTTGGAGGCTATAGTTTCAACTTTAGTTCCAAATCAGTTTTCAAATGTTTTGCAGTGCTTTTTGCAGTGCTATTTGGATCTACTTCATATGTGTGCCACTCTGTAGTCAATCTTGGACCTGTGTGGTAGCATATCATTATTTCAGCTCTTAAAGTTTTTGCCACATGAAGTAGGATCAGATCAAATTCACAGTTTAGGAGTAGCCCCAAGAGTTCATAATCAACTTTATGAGGTTGCTTTTCTGAGTTCTTGTCTTTTCACAACGTTTCTGGTCTTTCCAGTTCCCCAGAGCTCCTCATTTTGGTCTCCAACTCCATATTACCCCACTCTGCTGTGTACTTCTGCTTCTGCAACTTCATGTACTTCCACAGCCAATTCCCAGGACAAAGGAAGAAGCAGTAAGAGAGGAGTTGGACACTAGTCTTGTTATGGAAGCATCTACTGAAAAGGGAGCACATTTTTATTCTCTCAGGGTTTTGGCTCCTGTAGTTCCCTTTTTCTGGCTGTGTCTCATCACCATGGGATTACTTAGGGGATGGAATATGAGAGAACAGAAGGAAAAAAAGGAAAAGGGGGGATTTTCATACCCTCTCTGAGTTTTATATGTTTCTTTTCCTGCTTTGTGCACCAGAACTAGTGGGCTTCTTTTTGCCCTCCAATGCCCACTTTATTTGTTCAGGGATATCGGGGGGGAGTAAAGTACTATACCCACCATAGATTTATTCAGACTTGAATTCTGATCTTCTTTCCTAATCCACTTGCTATCATTTATGTTTCAGATTTTTCAAATAGCTGTTCCAGACAGTCTGTCCAGGTTTGATAGTTATATTCAGTGAAAGAGGTACTCTCATTCCATTTTACCTAGAAAAAGAATCCCTTTCCTCTCTTTGAAGGGGAGTGTCTATTGCAGTCATCTACCCCTATCTCACTATTTCATACTGGGTTAATGGGAATAGATACCTTGTCCTTTTGTTCAGATCTCTGGATAAAGAAGAGTTGCATGTAGGGATCCTCAATCACATATGCGCCAGATACAGATCATGAAATTATGGACTCAAAGACCAATGCCAGCCACATTTTCTCTAATAATCTAATGCCTGTAACTTTGGTTCAAAGACTCCCCATTGTCATGAATGAACTTTTCTTAGATCTACCTAGAGTCTGAGGCCCCTACCACCCAATTCCTCTTTCTTACTTCTTTCAGAGGAAGAAGTGACCTGACCACAATCTGAATGTGCTCCATGCCTCCTCTAGCTATCTCCTTCTCTTTCTTTCACATTTTCTCTAAATCTAATACCTGTCTCAATCCATCCCGAAAACTGCTTATGGGAAGACAGAAAAGAATACAAATTGTGGTAAACTGTTACTTGATGTAGCATGCCTCTCAGTATCTAACCCCTTGTGTAGTCCACCATAGTAGTCAGAGTTCTTCAGAAAAACAGACCAAAAGGATATATACTTAAGATTTAAGTATATACCTAAATAAATATATATAATATATATATATATTATATATATTTATTTTAAGGATTTAACATTTACAAAGGAACATCCATAGCTGGATTTACCATCCTGGAGGTATGTCTTCTATTGCCATTGAGTGTGTGTGAATATGTGTGTACTTATGCATACACATAAAAAGCTTTATACAGAAATGTCCTAAGAGAGTTTTAGTAATTCTAATCGTTTTCTTAGATTTTTATCCCTGGAAAAATTATAATGGTCTTAAAATGAGTTTTATTTACTATATTTCAGAGAGCTAAAGGTTTAAGAGTATCTTTTAAAATAACTGACAAGATCCAGCCCATAGAGGTTGGCTCAAATTATTTTTTTAAGATTTTATTTATTTATTGGTGAGAGCAATAGATCATGAGCAGGGAGAGGGGCAGAAGGAGAAGGAGTAGCAGGCTCCCCGCCGAGTAGAGAGCCTAATGCAGGGTTTGATCTCAGAACTGCGAGATCATGACCTAAGCCAAAGGCAGACACTTAACCAACTGAGCCACCCAGATGCCTTGGCTCAGATTATTTTTAATGTCCTTTCCATGTGCTGTATGACAGTGGATTTTACAACTTGAGAGAATTTGGGTAAACAGAATTTACCTTACAAAATTTAAGTGGAGAACTCCTCAACTATTTCTCACTAAGAAAATTGCAATTTCTAAAGTCTTTATTTTTTAATTTAATGTAGCACTTCATTAGTTAAAAGAAAACTGCTCAAAGAGTTGCTGGTTTCTAATACTGAGATTCCATAGAAAACAAAATATACTAAATTCTAGAGCAACTACCATTACCAGAACTAATCTTGCCAGTGTGTTGAGTGGTTGTGGTTATTTCTAGCCCCATTTCCAGAAGTCATCCTTCAGCACATACTTGCCCAGGATTTCCTGATAAACCATCAACTTAAATATACACATACTACAAACTTCCATGATATTGATCATTTTTACAGTTTTTATTTTTTAAATTTTATTTAAATTCAATTTGCCAACATATAGTATAACACCCAATACTCATCTTATTGTAAGTTTCTAAACAATAGCTATTTTTAATTAGTGTCAACTAATCTAGAAGGTATTGTAAATATTACTGGCAATTTGGGGATACCCTGCAGGATAACCTGCATTTTGAAGTCATGGAGTCCAAAACAGCCTGGAGTTTTTGCCTCTTGTGGTAGAGCTATGTGTGCTGCTCCAGTTGCTTCCCATCTGCAGGTAGCATTTAATTGTGAAATGGGTTATACTCCTTAGTTCTTATCATACTTCTCTTCTGCTGACTACCCTATGCCAAAGTAATGGCTGTAACCAAAATGGAAGTTAAATTGGTCCATTTTGTTCCAGTCTAGCATATTAACTCAAGTATGACTTGAATGTATCTTTCAGATATAAGTGCAAATGAGCATAAGTATAATATTATTGATCCTATAGCTACTCAGTGTTAACTCAGCAATGAAAGAGAGCAGTGGCAGAGGTTTCCAAAATATAATAATTCCAAAATAAAATCATTTGTAATGTGATTTCTATCTTTGTATACAATTGGATATAACAAAATTGACTCTATTGGGAACGGAAAGGGCTGAAACAACCCACTATAGAAGGCGGGTAGAGAGGGGAATGATACATGAGAAGTTTCCAACAGGTATATACTATACCATTCTGAGAGTCTGGCAATAAATGTTTAGGGCACTCATGTTGTGGTACAGATTGGAAGCAGCATAAGTAACATTAATACTATGCAGATAGGCAGAGCCTAGCGACAGGAGTCTGGGAAAAGATTGAAAGCCAGTTAGCTTCATGGAATTGTGCTGAACTGCAAGGAGCAGATCCCCAGATGCTGAGTTAAGGTTCAAGGACAGTGTGTCAACAGCTAAGGCAGGAAAGATTAGCTGGAGTTTATGTAGACAGTGTCCTGCTAAAATGAGGCAGAAACGGTTTAGTCCTTCAGATTCAGCAGATGCCATATCAGGCTTGAGTCTCTGTGGCCATCTCTCGCCTACACCATGCCAGATGCCACGGTCTCTGGGACCTGCTTCATCCTAAGAACCTGCATGTATGGAGATCAGTGTCTGAGCTGTTGTTCAGAACATGCAGCAGTGAGATATTGCAAATCTTTGCAGTTGCCACGACTGATTTCATATGAAGGATGATTCGGTTTAGTCCTTGGCCTCTCAGAGCATCCATCTAGGTCATGCACTTTCAAAGCTCAAAGTATAAGTTTCCCAACTGTCTAAATATTATATTTTCATCCCTGTAATGCTCTGAATCATCTTGTTTCCAATGCAGCCCACACTATTCACCATCAGCCACCCCAAGGCCCTGCGGTATACTGCCCTAACCATTCTCCTGTATCTTCTGCTACTGTCTCTGTTGTCATCAAGCTCTCCTCTAGCTTTTGGTTTCTTCTGATTTTGTCCTTCATCCTCCAATTTGGCTGATACATGTCCACTTGAGTGATGGATGCTTTTTCTCTCATGTCTCACAAACCTCAGAGCCAGTGGATGGGACTGGAGCCAAGGAAGGCAGTGTTGGTTAAACATTTGAAAATCAAGGTAACTCACCATTCACCAAAGAAAATCAATGTAATCTACCATGTAAAAAATAAAAATGAAACTATCATCTCAATAGACCCCGAAAAAGCATTTGATGAAATTCAACATCAATATCTGATAAAATTCTTGGCAAACTAGAAATAGAATGGGCTTTTCTCAATCTGATATAGACCATAAGCAAAAATCAATAGCTAGCTAGCATCATACTTCATGGTGAGAGACTGAATGCATTTCCCCTGAGATCAGCAATAAGATAGGATGTCTGCACTTACCACTTCTATTCAATATTGTGTTAAAGGTTCTAGTCAGTGTCACTCATAGACAGGAGGATCATCTATATAGGAAACCTAATAGAATCTACAAAAAGCATTCACTAATAAGTATGTTCAGCAGGTTTGTAGCATACAAGATCACTATACAAAAATCAATTCTAGGGATCCCTGGGTGGTTCACCGGTTTAGTGCCTGCCTTTGGCCCAGGGCATGAACCTGGAGTCCCGGGATGGAGTCCCACATCAGGCTCCCTGCATGGAGCCTGCTTTCTCCCTCTGCTTGTGTCTCTGCGCCTCTCTCTCTCTCTCTATCTCTGTGTGTCTCTCATAAATAAATAAATAAAATCTTCAAAAAAGAATCAGTTCTATCCCCATATACTAGGAATAATCAGAAATGGAATTAAAAATGAAACTGAAAGCAGCATTAAAAATACAAAATACTGGGATCCCTGGGTGGCGCAGCGGTTTGGCGCCTGCCTTTGGCCCAGGGCGCGATCCTGGAGACTCGGGATCGAATCCCACGTCGGGCTCCTGGTGCATGGAGCCTGCTTCTCCCTCTGCCTATGTCTCTGCCTCTCTCTCTCACTGTGTGCCTATCATAAATAAAAAAATAAAAAATAAATAAAAAAAAATACAAAATACTTTGGGAGAAATCTAGTAAAAGATGTGCAAGATCTGAAAACTATAAAATATTGCTAAGTGAAATTTTAAAAGACCTAAGTAAGTGAAGAGATATGCTTTGTTGATGGATTGGAAGACTCCGTATTGCTAAAATGACAATTTTTCCCAAATTGATCTATAGATTCAACACAATCCTGTCAAAAATTTCAATAGGCCATTTGGGTTTTCTTTAAGTAATTCTAAAATTCATATAGAAATGCAGACGATCAGGGGTGCCTCGGTGGCTCAGTTGGTTAAGGATCTGACTCTTGACTTTGGCTCAGGTCATGAGCTCAGGGTCCTGGGATTAAGCCCCAAGTGGGAAATATGCACTCAGCAGATTTTCTCTCTCCCTCTCTCTCTGCCCCCCCCCCACCCAAGCTCTCTCTCTCTCTCTCCAAAACAAAACAAAACAAAACAAAAAAACTTTAAAAGTAAATAAATAGGGAGAGGGGGCAGCGCCAGGACCCGGCGGAGCCGGTGCGGCGGTAGCAGGGGCGCCAGGCTGCGCGCAGGCCCAGGACTCCGGTGAGGACCCAGCCCCCGTCGGCAGGGCAGACCTATGCAGTGCCCCGCATCCAGCCGGACCTGTGGCGGGGGGAGGCCATGCAGCAGATGGCAGATGCCCTGCAGTACCTACAGAAGGTCTCTGGAGACATCTTTAGCAGGATCTCCCAAGGAGTAGAGCTCAGCCGGAAGCAGCTGCAGGCCATTGGGGAGAGGGTCTCCTTGGCCCAGGCCAAGATCGAGAAGATTAAGGGCAGCAAGAAGGCGATCAAGGTGTTCTCCAGTGCCAAGTACCCAACTCCAGAGCGCCTACAGGAGTATGATTCCATCTTCACGGATGCCCAGGACCCAGGACTGCAGAGACGCCCTGGCCATAGGATCCAGAGCAAGCACCGGCCCCTGGATGAGTGGGCCCTGCAGGAGAAGCTGAAATACTTCCGTGTGTGTGAACACCAAGCCAGAGCCTGAGGATGAGGCCGAGGAGGGGCTTGGGGGTCTTCCCAGCAACATCAGCTCCGTCAGCTCGTTGCTGCTATTCATCACCACTGAGAACCTGTACAAAAAGTATGTCTTGTTGGACCCCCTGGCTGGTGCTGTAACAAAGACCCATGTGATGC
Organism: Vulpes lagopus; assembly: GCF_018345385.1. NCBI lineage: Eukaryota > Metazoa > Chordata > Mammalia > Carnivora > Canidae > Vulpes > Vulpes lagopus. The sequence continues at coordinate 114,980,679 of NC_054829.1, read as the reverse complement.
TGGGGGCAGAGACAGGAGAAGCTGTTCGATGCCCCTTTGTCCATCAGCAAGAGGGAGCAGCTGGAGCAACAGGTTCCAGAAAACTACTTCTGTGTGCCTGACCTGGGCCAAGTGCCTGAGATTGATGTGCCGTCCTACCTGCCCGACCTGTCGGTCATCGCCGATGACCTCACGTGCAGTGCTGACCTGGGCCCTGGCATCGCCCCCTCCGCCCCTGGCACCATTCCAGAGCTACCCACCTTCCACACAGAGGTGGCTGAGACTTTCAAGCCAGACCTGGAAGATGGGGTACTAACAGCACCTCCGCCGCCACCACCACCCCCACCTCCCCCAGCCCCAGCTGTGCTGGTCGGCGCTCTCCCACCCCCACCCCATGCCATAGCCTCCCCTGGCCAAGATGCCAGGGAGGACAGCAGTGGCAGTGTGTCTCCTTCAGCTACCACTCAAGGAGCTCCAAAGGAAGTGGTGGACCCCTCCAGTGGCCGGGCCACCCTGCTGGAGTCCATCCGCCAGGCTGGGGGCATAGGCAAGGCCAAGCTCCGGAGCGTCAGGGAGCGGAAGCTGGAGAAGAAGAAACAGAAGGAGCAGGAGCAAGTGAGAGCCACAAGCCAAGGTGGGGACCTGATCTCGGATCTCTATCAAGCTGGTCATGAGGCATAAAGGGATCTCTGGGAAAGGACCTGTGACGGGAGCCAGTGAGGGGCCAGGAGGAGGCCTTCGCCCGAATGTCAGACTCCATCCCACCTCTGCCTCCCCCACAGCAGCCACCTGAGAGGAGGATGAGGATGACTGGGAATTCTAGGGGCTCCGCTACCCTTTCCCACCAAACTCAGGTTTAGTTACTGCCCTCACATGGACACAGCGGGGTGAGCTGCCTGGCCTGCAGGTCTCTTGGCCCCTGCTTCCTGTGGAGGACTGTCCCAGGCCTGTGCCTTAAGGAGCTAGGTGGCCAGCTTCTGAGGCCAGGTGGCCGGGAGCAGGGAGCACTTGTTCTCTGCCTGTGGTCTCCTCCAGCTACAGACTGAAATGAATACATGAATCAATAAAGAAGTATCATGCAAGAACCAAGTGTAAAATAAATAAATAAATAAATAAATAAATAAATAAATAAATAAATAGAAATGCAGATGATCAAGAAAAGCCAAAACCGCTTTGAGGATTAAAATGAAGGACTTTAATTTCAAGTCAAAGTAGTCAAGAAAATACAGTATTGACATAAGCATTAGACAAGCAACAGCATAAAAGACAAAGTCCAGAAATAGACTCACACGTATATTAAGGATCGATTTTTCAAGAAAGATTCAAAGGAAATTCAGTGGAGAGAGTGTTGTCTTCCCAGCACGTGGTGCTGGAACAATTGGACATGCACAGAGAATCATGTGAGTGAAACAGCTCAAAGGCAGATTGATACATTTGACTTTATTGGAGACTGAAAGGCCATGAACAGGGAAGAGGACAGCGTTGCCATCCTTAGTATGGTTTTGAGAAATGGTGAGCAACTCCTGGAAAACTTCCAAACACATGGAAGAGCAAAATAAAACAAGGCAGTCATATCTCAAGTGGCAGTTATGTTCCTGGAAAAGTTAGTATATATTAAAGCTATACGAAATGATTCGTGTTTGTAGATAAGATGAAATTAGGCTCAGATAATTAGAATAGTGGCTGGTGCATAATGTACATCCCATAGAGGTTATTGAACAAATTAAAGAAAGGCTGCGTTCTCACTAACTTCTTGGGACACCTCTTCCACTTTAAACTTTCTCAAGGGCAGCCCCGGTGGTGCAGCGGTTTAGCGCTGCCTGCAGCCCGGGGTGTGATCCTGGAGACCCGGGATCGAGTCCCATGTCGGGCTCCCTGCATGGAGCCTGCTTCTCCCTCTGCCTGTGTCTCTGCCTCTCTCTCTCTCTCTGTGTGTGTCTCTATGAATAAATAAATAAAATCTTAAAAAAAATAAATAAACTTTCTCAAAAGCTGTGAAAGGTAATGGTGAGATGTTTCAGATCTCAATCACTTATTTAGGGACATATTTTACTCTGGGAAAACCAACCTCCCTGATTTACCTTTCCTACAATGTTATAAGCTGTAAGAGCAGGGATTGCCAGTCCTGAGCAATAGCTCTGGGTTAATCTCCCCACAGAAAAACCTGCCCTTTACCCTGCAGGGAGACACTACTCCCTTCCACTGAAAGACAGCACATTTCAAAATAATAGGAAACCTTCTTAGGAGTAAGATGTAGAGCTCTATTAAATTTGATTGATTGGTTTTCACTGTAATTACTCACTTAATTTACTCACTAATTTACTCACTTGTCCAGAGTGTCCTCAGCCTTTTCCTGCCACGAGCCCATGCTCACTTGCAATTTGTTCGGCTGCCTGCTACAGGAAGTAAATCAGAATCATTAACAAACTTCAGCGTATTTCAAACAAAATCTCCCCTTGAATATCAACTGTATCAACTTTCATATTAACTATAATTATTTTGATCATCTTGGTCCCCATCTCGAACAATGTTTGAAGACTAATTTCACTACTTCTTTGCCATTTCTATACAACTACCAAATTCGATAAAAGACAAAATACGCAAGAATCCAGAAAAATAAATTGTATTGTTGAGCAGTGCATTTAATACATCTTACGGGGGCACCACCAGTTCTGAAAATATCACAACCACCTAGTGGAACCTGGAAGCTCCTGACAAGATAAGGTGTGGAGTTAGTGGGGAGGCGGAGGGACCTCTGGATGTATATTTTAGCAAGAGTAAATATTGATACAAGCTTTCAAAACATAACATCTTTTTTCTTTTTCTCCCAGTTTTAGAAATAATTGACATGTATCACCACGTAAGTTTAAGGCATAGGGCATGATGGTTTGATTTACATATACTGTGAAATGATTACCACAAGAGGGTCAGCTAACATCCATCTTCTCCTTAGGTAAGAAAATAAAGAAAAAAAATTTCTCCATGTAATGACAATTCATGTAATTTACTCTCTTAATTTTCTGCATATGATTCAGCAGTGTTAATTACAGTCATTGTGTGGTACATTAGATCCCTAGGCCTTATTTATCTTATAACTGGAAGTTTGTATCTATTGATCACCTTCCTCTAATTCCCCCTCCCCACCTGTTCCACCCTAAGTAACAAGAAGTCTGATATCTTTTTTTCTATTAGTTTAAATTTGTTTTCTTTTAGATTCCACATATATGTGAAAACATACCATATTTATCTGTTTCTGTGTGATTTATTTCACTTAGCATAGTGCCTTCAGTGTCCACCAAAGTTGTCACAAATGGAAAAATTTCCTTATGACTATAATTAACACACCTCATGACTACAGCTTTATAGTATAGTTTGAAATCCGGAAGTATGATGCCTTCTGCTTTGTTCTTTTTTCTTAGGATTCCTTTGGTTATTTGGGGTCTTTTGTGGTTCTATATAAATGTTAGGAATGTTTTTTCTACTTCTATAAAATATGCCATTGAAATGGTTCTATGGATTATATTGAATTATACTGATGGTATTTGGTGATATTGACATTTTAACATCAATTCTTCCAGTCCATTAGCATGGGATAGCTTTCTATTTATTTGTGTCTTTGTCAATTTATTTCATCAATATCTTAGTTTTCAAAGTAGAGACCTTTCATCTCCTTAACTAAATTTATTTGTAAGTATTTTTTTGTTCTTGAAGCCATTATAAATGGGATCAACTTCTCTATTTCTTTTTCAGAAAATTGATCCTTAGTGTATGGAAACACTACTGATTTTTGCATGTTAGTTTTGTATCCTGCAGCTTCATTGAATTTATTGACTAGATCTAACAGTTTTTTGGTTGTGTCTTTAGGACTTTCTCTATATAAAATTGTGTCATATGCAAATAGAGACAATTTTACTTCTTTCTTTCCAATTCTGATGCTTTTTATTTCGTTTTCTTACCTAATTGCTCTAGCTGGGACTTCTAATACTATGTTGAATAGGAATGGTGAGAGTGGGCACACTTGTCTTATTCCTGACCTTAGAGGAAAAGCTTTCAACCTTTTACTATTGAGTAGTATATTATCTGTGTGTTTATCATTTGGCTTTTATTATTTTGATATATATTTCTTCTGTGCCTAATTTGTTAAGAATTTTTTATCATGAATACATGTTGAATATTATCAAATGCTTTTTCTGCATCTATTGAAGTCCTCATATGATTAGTTTCTTTCATTCTATTGATATGATGTATTACATGGATTTATTCATGTATATTGCACCATGCTTGCTCCCCAAATCCCACTTGATCATGATGTATGATCCTTTTAAGTGCTGCTGAATTCAGTTTGCTAATATTTATTGAGTAATTTTTAAAAAATCTATATTCATCAGGAACATTGGCCTGTGGTTTTCTTTTTTAATAGTTTTGTTTGTTTGTTTTTGTTTTGGTATCAGGATAATGTTGGCCTTGTAAAATGAGCTTGGAAATGTTCCCTCCTCTTAGATTTTTTTGGAAGAGTATGTGAAGGATTGGTGTTAATTTTTAAAATGTTGGTAAATTCATCCATGAAGCTGTCTGGTCCTGAGCTTTTCTTTGTTGAGAGATTTTTTTATTACTGATTTAATCTCCTTATTAGTAATTGGTCTATTCACAATTTGTATTGCTTCCCAGTTAAGTCCTGATAAGTTACATGTTTCTAAAGAATTTTTCCATTTCTTTTATGTTGTTCCATTTTGGGGCATATAGTTGTTCATAGTAGCCTCTATGGTACTTTATTTTTCTTATATTCTGTATCAGTTATAATGTCTCCTTTTTCATTTATAATTCTGTAAATTTTCATCCTGGCTGTTTCTTCCTAGGTTAATCTAGCTAGAGGTTTGTCACTTTTGTTTATACTTTCAAAGAACCAACTCTTAGTTTGGTTAATCTTTCCTGTTGTTTTTATATTTTTTATTTCATTGATCTCTTCTCTAATAATTATTATTTTCTTTCTTCTAACTTTGGGCTCAATTGGTTGGGTTTTTTTTTTTTCTACTTCATTAAGATAAAGAGTTGGGTTGTTATTTGAGTTTTTTCTTGCTTCTGAAATATAGGTATTTATTGCTATGAACTTCCCTCTTATAACTATTTTTATGGCATCCCCCCAAGTTCTGGTATGTTGTGTTTCCATTTTTGCTTATCTCAATAAAGTCTTTTTTATTTCCCTTTTAATTTCTTCTTTGACCTATTGGTTGTTCAGGAAGTTGTTGTTTAATTTCCATGTGTTTGGGATTTTCCATTTTATTCTTGTTACTAATTTCTAGTTTTATGCCATTGTGGTCAGAAAAAATACTTGACATGATTTCAATCTTTTTGAATTTGCTAAGACTTGTTCTGTGTCCTAATATATGGTCTATCCTAGAAAATGTTATGTGTACTTGAGAAGAATGTATGATCTGTTGTTGGATAGAATGTTCTATATATATTTTTTAGGTTCCTTTTGGTCAATTGTGTTGTTCAAATCTGTTGTTTTCTTATGGATTCTCTGCTGGATTCTCTGCAGAGTGTTAATGTCCCCAGCTCTTGTATTACCGGGGATTTTTTTTGTTTTCATTTTGTTCTGTTTTGTTTAGTTCTGTTAATTTTTGCTTTATATATTTAGGTGCTCCAATGTTGGGCACATAAATATTTACATTTTTTTAAAGATTTTATTTATTTATTCATAAGAGACACACACACACACACACACACACAGAGAGAGAGAGAGAGAGGCTGAGACAGAGGCAGAGGGAGAAGCAGGCTTCATGTAGGGAGCCTGATGCGGGATTTGATCCCGGGACTCCAGGATCATGCCAAGAGCCCAAGGAAGGTGTTAAACCGCTGAGCCACCCAGGAATCCCCAATATTTACAATTGTTATGTTGATGTATTGACATTTTTATCATTGTATAGTGACTTTGTCTCTTTTTACCATTTTTAAAGTCTATTTTAATAAGTATAGCCACCCCTGCCATTTTTTGTTGTCATTGTTGTTACCATTTGCTTGAAATGTCTCTTTCCATCCCTTTACTCTCAGTCTATGCATGTCTTTAAGGCTAAAGTGAGTCTCTTACAGGCATCATATTGTTGGATTTTTTAAAATCAATTCAGTCATTCTTTGTCTTTTAATTGGAGCATTTAATCTTATATTTAAAGCAGTTTTTGATAGGTAAGACTTACTTGCTGTTTTGTTGTTTTCTGGTTGTTTTGTAGATACGTTCTTCCTTATTTCATATGCTATTTTCTATTGTTGTGTGTTTTGATGTCTTTTGTTATCAGTATACTTCAATATGCTTTGACTTCTTTATTGTGTTTTGTGTAATTTGTACAAGATTTTCCCTTGTGGTTATCATTAGGCTTATATAAAATATTTTAAACTTATGATACCCTATTTTAGACTGATAACTACTTAATTTCAATAGAATTCCTAACGTTACACTTTTGACTTCTCTTGCCTCCCACATTATAGGTTCTTGCTGTTACACAGATACACATACACACACACACACACATTTTATAAATATTGTGTAAATATGATAATAACAGATTATCATAGTTCTGGTTATTTTTGCTAACTTTGTGGATTTTTATTAAAACTAGAATTGTAAGTGAATATGCACCATTGTCACCACATTACAGTGTTATATTTTCTTATAATTTACTAAATTTCCTTAAGATTATTATTCTGAATTCTTTGTTTAATAGCTCATAGAAAAAAAAATAGCTCATAGATCATCCTTTCTTTAGGTCAGTTACTGGAGTTTTATTAATTTCTTTTAGTGGTATCATATCTACCTGATTTTTTTTTTTATCTTTGATTCTTATGTTGGTATCTGTACATTTGAGTAATGGGGCTTCTCTTCCATACTTTACAGGTTTGATTTGGCAGAGACAGTTCTTCACCTGTCAGATCATTTTGCCAGTGTGTCTTCTGGTAATGTCATTAAGCATGAGGGGCTTGCTCTTATGCTCTGTTTTGGGGCAAGGCCACTGTTCAAACTCTGAGGAGAAGGATGGGGGCAAGGGGTTGAAGCGTGTGCCATTGGCTGTGAACAGTTGCACAGAGTTTGCTGGTCTGGTTTTCTTCCCAAGTGAGACTGTGGAGTGAGCTCCATGGTTGCTTAGATTTTCTGATTAGGCTTCTTAGATGGTCAGGACTGGGTAACTATATTCAGTAGTACATGGGGACTATTCATTAGCCTTCTTAGGCAAGGCAGCAGGCTAGAACCCAGGGCCTGTACCACTCATTGTTTGGAGACTCCAATCAGGCCAAAGTGTGCGCTGAATTCTCCAGTCAAGTGAGCCCACTAATTTTGTTCTGCAAATGGGGGAAGCCTTGAGCTGTGCTCTATGGACTATGAAGCTTCCTTTGTGCTCAGGTTAGGCTCTCCAATTAGACAGGCTGAAGGCTGTATTCAGTGATGATCAGGGTTACAAATTAGATTCCCTGCCTCATCGTAGAGTGAGAAGCAGCTGTAAACCCAGTAAAGGTCTTTGTCATCTTAACTCAAGGCAACCTGCACCCCAAGTCCCCTGAATGAATAGGGCCATTGGTTTTGCTCTGCAAACTATCAGCTGAAGCATATTATGTTTACTTATTTGGTATAAACCTTCCATTTTCCAACAAGGATTTAGGTAGCTTAGAAAGGATTTTATTTGTGGAAATGTTTGATGGAAGTTAGTTAAGAGTATTAAGTGACTGGAAATCACAAAAATCCTGGGGTAGACAGTAATATTGCATACATCATCTGCTGGGTAATATGGATTTTCTTGTTTCAAAAAGATAGAAATAAAAAAGGTTCTATTCTAAGAGGCTTCTCATTAGAGAAAAACTTCCATTATTCTCCATGTATCAGTTTTTAATTTCCACTAATGTTTATGTATTATTTAGTCAATCAATTGTCAGGTTTTTTTTTTTTTTAGAGGTAAAACAATCTACGTGTTTCTGACTCTGATGGGTACAGGATCCAATGTTACATGTAAATCAGTTTGAGCTCATAGATCTTTGCATTTTACACATTACTGAAGAGAATAGAATATAATTAGGTCTCTCTTTTATATGTGTTACAGCTTGTCTCTTTACTAAATCATTGCTTTTGCTACTCACTTATGTCATTATTTCTGCCATCTTCATTGTTTCTCTCCAACCTAGACTGAATCATTTACTCTAGCTTTGATGAAATACAAGAAGTGGAACTTGTTGGTCAACATGTTAAACAAAACAGATGGGAAAGCAAAGAAGTGCGTGACATAAGATATGCAGAAATTTGGATCTCTCCAATTAATCATGGTTCATAGCTGACAAAAAGGTGACAATAATTGATGTAACCCTTTGAGAAACAATCTGGAACTTCAGCACCCTGGGAAATCTTGTTCAGCTTTGCTCAGCTACCACTGAATTAATGTGTGTTATAAATTGCTACTCAGAGGGGCACTTCATAAAATCAGAGTTTCTGGAACAAATCCCACACCATGAAACATCCCAGAAATCATCCATTTCTTTTCTGGCTTCACACTGCTCAGTGTTGTGTTACCTACTATAACAAGCACAGTCCACAGATAAAAGATGGAAGGGCCAATTTATCTGCAATGCATTTTGCCAATGGAGGTAGTCTCCATAACTCAATTCAATCCCTAGGAGGGTTACATGTTAGCTCAAAATGTCTAAACTAGTTGCCTGTTTGGTAGCATGCAATGCTACATGCATGCCCTTTACTGCCTCAGCAGCTATAGGACATGCAGCCCTCACTCTTAGATGTAGCCTCAGTGTAAGTGACTTCCCCTCAAAAGGTGATGTAACTACTGACCAGGCATTTTTCTCCTTGTAAAAGATGGGAGTTTACACATAGGCAACACTTCCAAGTTCCACACCTGAATAAGGCAGTTTAACACAGATCTCCAGAGCAAGCACAAATGTATGAAACATGAGCCACTGGAGTTGCAAGAATATATTACTATTTTTATTCATAGTTGATTTTTAACTAGAAAAAAGAAAAAGCCTCATTATTTTGCAATACAGAGAGACACTAGTCTCCTTACTAGTGACTATCCATATATTAGAAAGTCACATGTCATATAAAGCAAATGAAGTAAGAGTTCCACAATGTGGAGAGGACTGTGGCATTCTCACTAACTCAGTGCTTTCAGCATCTCACCAGGCATTGTAATTAAACAGATAGATGGATTGTTACCTAGTTTTAATCTTTGTATTTCACAAAATAAATACGTGTTTAAAAAAAATCTCTTTAAGTAAATCATGGATTACCAGTAATATCAATTATGCAAATAAAAGCAACCAAGAAGGAAATGGTAATACTGACAATACTATTCCTAGTATTATCTCTTTGTAGACCACATTACAAGATAAGAACAATGATTACTAGTCAAATCTTGTGAGTACAGTAATTTGAAATTATCTAGAAGACTATTTGAAATTAGGATTTAGATCAGTTATCATTAACTATAGTTAAAAGACTAAAACTCGGGATCCCTGGGTGGCGCAGCGGTTTGGCGCCTGCCTTTGGCCCAGGGCGCGATCCTGGAGACCCGGGATCGAATCCCACATCAGGTTCCCGGTGCATGGAGCCTGCTTCTCCCTCTGCCTGTGTCTCTGCCTCTCTCTCTTTCTCTCTGTATGACTATCATAAATAAAAAAAAAAATTTAAAGAAAAAAAAAAGATTTCTAGTTTATGTAACATATGTAATATATATAATTTATAAAATATGAAATTTTTTGTGAATGGACATATTTATTGAAGATATATATTCAAAAACTTAAGAGATAAACTACATATTCAAATATAAACAATTTTTTAATATTCAAAATAAGTCAAGTGTAGTGAAGCATGAAGGATTGTTAAGATTTTAAGTATTCAAGGTGTTTAGCTCTAAAGTTATATTTATGTCAATAAAAATTCAAACTGAATTTCAATAATCACATGGATTTTCTTTCCTGCAATCCTGAAAACCTAAAAGGCTATTTAAACAGCCAATAAGAGTCATAATCAGATGGAGCAAATATTCACAGGTAGAGGGTCTTAACATTAACTTACTAACCTAAGATTAGAGTGAAGACTCCCAAATCCCATGCAGAAACCTCAGACTATCTCTAAGCCAAAAATCAAACCAAAAATTTTATCAACAGAATATTAGAACCAAGACTATTTTATTGTGAACTTGGGTGAATGTAAGAATGGACTGACGTACATTGCAGAGTGGTGAACATTGGATCAAACCATCACCCCTACCATCATCACTAGGAAATGACAATGCCATCACCTGCAAGCAGGCCATGAAATGAAGACGAGTAGTAGCTGTAACCTCTGTCCCCTGGATACTTTATATGTGCTAAAGCTCATTTTACTCTCACATCAGATAATGAAGTGACCACTGTTATGCACCTTATAGAGATGTGGAGACCGAGGTTTAATGTGTTAGAGTGATTTCACAGATCACTGAGCTGACAAATGTCAGCTCTGATATTGGAATCCATACTAGAAGTTTGGTTCTGTCAGAAGCAGGATCAGAAGTGAAATTCAGAGAAATAAAGATTTCTTCAATACGACGAAGAGTTCAAAAGATGTGGTCTGTCAAATATTTGAATGGGGTGCTTCTAGGGGATGGCTTCTCTCTTTCTGGAGACAATGCTGGAGTGATTGGGTAATTTCTATTCAGTAATTTACAGAGGGGCATTCAGATGATGGCTACGGCTTGAGAATATATGTTCTCTTTTACTATCCTCTCTCTACACCATGATTTTATCCCACTAAACCTTTCTTGAGGTTTCAAAGCTTTCAGAAGGCAAAGGGTATTATGTTTACTATTACAATGCTTAATAACATCTTCACTTACACCAATACACCACATCATTTTTAAGACAAGCAAAAAATCCTAGGACTTAAAATTATTATGCTTTTGCTAATGTACAATTTAAAGGAACATTTATTTGCTATATAATTTTGAGGAAAAGGTCAACCGTTTCTTTCTTTTTGAAGCTCAGGAACTAGTGATTGCCATGAAATTGGTTAAAAGTGTATCCATAGAAGGTAAATACATTTTTAAAATGCGATTCATAAAAAGCTCATGCAAAAGTAGGCATTTTTTTCCTCAAGTGATGAAGATGCAGTTGTCATATTACAAATAATTAAACACATTTTTTTGTGAGCACATTTATACAGAGCAATATGGATTTATTATACATAGCACACAGAGATAGATAACACGTATGCATTCACATACGTAACATATATGCCTTTAGAAAATGATAAGAACTGAAAACTGTTAAGAACTTTGAAGGGTCTGAAATTTTACCCTACTTACAACGTAACAAATGGACCTACTGGTTTTAGGGACGTTGGCAGAAGACTTGAGACTCCCGGGTCAGAGACAAAAGACAGTTTATTACTCACAGCAATAGCAATAGCCAGAGTATCATCATGTTTGCACCAATTCCCCCAAGTCATGTGGGATATCTTGAAGAAGACCAAGTAACACCTGCATGTTAGAATTGAGTAAGGAAAAAGGAACCTTGAGCCTGGGGAACCAAATCTTTTAGAATGGGCCACCAGTCTATCTGCCTTAACACTAAAGGGAGACACTTGTTTTCATTAAACTGGACAGTAATCAAACCTACTCTTTCCTCTGGAGAGAACATGATTTCTCTCTTCCAAGGGTGTCTGCTAAACAAATACCCTTGAAAAGATATTCCTGAACAAAGGGAGGCAGTGCCTGTGTCTAAGACATGCAGAAATTCAGGAAACTCATGGAGCATTGTCTCCCAACACCACCAGAAATATTTATTGTCAGCATTTGGCTTGGAAAGGGGCACATGGCACAGCACTTGTGAAAATCATCTGGACTTTGATCCCATAATAGCCAAACAAAACATTAAGACATGTTGAACGTATGGACTTTTCCCATCATATTTCCTGGAAAGCACATGTTTCCTATTCAGGGGTCAGTCTGACACATTTGGTCCTGGAGACCATCGCAGCTAGACTTGTGTCTGCATCACTTGCTGCCTGGGATCTCTTCTGCCAACCTGCCCTCTGGGACCCTGCAGAAGGGTGAGTAATGGAGCATTAAATACCAACAATCTGGCTATCACAAGGACTTAATCTCTTTAAGCCCCACAGGGATCTGGGGAAACATCAAAATACGCACACCAAATGTGACTTCCATTGACTCCTTAGGCAGAAGAGCCTAAAACACCAGAGCATATGAAGCTCAGATTGTTTTTCTTATAAATGGCATATTAAGACATCTTCCTCTAAGGCAGCAACATGGGAGAGTCAATGCCACACTCCCCATCAGGGCACCGGTGAACAGGGGCACTAAATGGAAATAAAGTTTGAAAAGCCCACATTCAATGAATTTATCCAGAACTTTACAAACTCGGATCCAGATTAGAAGTACTTTAAATTTCAGCTTACAATGTAGTCTTGTTTTGTACTCTGAATTACATATTATGGTGGTGGTTGGGTACTGTGGGGTGCAATTTTTTTTTCATTCTAATGGTCTCTGATTATGACCCAGAGTCCGATGGAGATAACATAAGATCTGAATTGTCCAAGGTTTGAATCCTGATTCTGTGCAAATTGCTTATCCTTTATGAACCTCAGTTTTCTCATTTGTAAGTAGAGACAATTATTTATTCATATAGGACTGTTGTGGAGATTATTTTTTAAAGGTGCATTTAAAACAATATAGAATGCAACACATAGCAGGTACTTAAGATAGCCTTGTAGAGCAGCCCAATACCCAAGGCTTGTCTTTTTTTTTTTTAATTTTATTTATTTATTCATGAGACACACACACACACACACACACAGAGAGAGAGAGAGAGAGAGAGAGAGAGGCAGACACACAGGCAGAGGGAGAAGCAGGCTCCATGCAGGGAGCCCGATGTGGGACTCGATCCTGAGACTTCAGGACCACGCCCTGGGCCGAAGGCAGGCACTACTAAACCGCTGAACCACCCAGGGATCCCCAAGGCCTGTGATTTGTTTGCATTTGGGCAACTCACTCCGTAGAGATAGAAAATTTTATGTCATGGGCCATCCAGCTAAATACCCAGATTGCCTGCTTCAGACTAAGCTGAGCGAAAACAATAGTTGATAAAAACTGCCAGACTCGCTTCCTCTCCTGAAACTATAAACTTCTGTTCAAGTGCCGTGTTTATGTTGTGATCTTTGTGTCGTGAGTTGGGGGGAAGAGGAGATATTTGAGAAGAGCTGCAGCAGCCCCTCAGGTAGGAGATACACACGGAGAAAAATATGATGATGACCTGAAATCTGTGAGGTATCCCTTGGTGTCAGCTGTACCCCATCAGCAGCAAAGATGTGTAGGTGTGTGATTAGCAAAAGTGCTTTAATGTGGATCTAATTACCATATGCCCCATGGATGAAGTAATGTTTCTAGCCTACATTATCTACCCACATTTACAGTATAAACGAAACAGTGTTAAGTAATGTGGTTTATTTCATCAGCACAGGCCCTTCTTGTCTCTTCGAAGACAGAGCCAGTCCTGGCTCTTCATTGGGTAAATGCAGTTTGTAAACTCTTCTTGTATGGTCCCATGCAGTCTTCAATGTTAAGAATTTGGCTTTGTTTGCACAATTACTATTCTTTGTATTTTATCCTAAATCCCCATGTGGAAGAAATCTGTTTAAATACAGCTTACTGGACATGTTTTCTAAAGATGCATTAATAAGAAAAATGTGATTCAAATGTGTCAGGGAAGGCTTATTTAGAAGATGGTTCCCATTAACATAAGTACAATATCCTACATATGTCATGTGGCATGATGATGTACTCCATCATTTTATTCTAAATATTATGGCATTTGATTCATCTCTTTGTCGAATTATGACGGTAAAACATAAAGTAAAATATTTAAAGAAATAAATGATGAACATGATCTATTTTACAATATTGATGTTTCTTCAATAATCACTTCTGATGATCTATTTAAAATGTCTATTGTCAAATTTATTGGCACATTCTTCACCTAAAACTATTTATTATAGCTGAATCAAAATAGGAAAGATTTTTTTCCATGTATTTTCTTTATTATGTAGCCATACATGTTCCAATGCCTTTCACTAAGTCTGTGCTCAAAAAATGAGTCAATGAGCATCCAGAATAGTGGTAAATATTCTACTACTGTCTACCATCTATCTGACTTATGCTATGTAAAACCCAACATGATATGCTATATATAACTCAACATAACCTGGGTTCGATCCCACTCTCACCCTCTTTCTCCTCTACCCCATTCTCTGTCATCATTCCTCATTTATTCCCTTTCACCTCTCTTTTTATTTATGAATTCCTTTAGGGCAATGAATAAGTTAAGAATCCAAGACCTCATATTTATATTTTACTGATTTAAACTACAAGTGTTGACTATGGTATTATGTTATCCTTTTGTCTATTAATTCCAATTATCCTCAGTAATAACATATTGACTGAATGGATTATGGTTGTAAATCTTGCCTAGGACAAGTTAAGAAAATAGGTTGAAAAGTTGGGCATTTTAATTTTTATATTCTATTAGTGGATAAATCCCTTTGCAGGAACAAGGGAATCAATAATACCTACTTGGGCTAAAATGTAAATGTCTCCAAAGCCCAAAACCATGAAAGAATGTCCTTGCACCTAAGTTTTACTATTTAGCATAAATGTTGAACACTGCATTTATACCATTGAAGGAAAGAGCTTGCCCTGGTTGCATATGATATTTTATTGAACATAGAGCAGATGTATTTAGGTAATAGTATTAATATAATTGTATTTTTATTGAGTAAAAACATGAACATTATCTCTACTTTCTTACCTTTATTCCTGAGATCCATCACATAGATTGTTCAGCAATGATAACACCAAGTTGAAATCATCTATAAAAAATGGCAGGTTAGGCTCTACCACCACTACCAGGGCTCATATTTTCTTTTATAATAAATTTGATAGAGTCATTTAGCTTCAGTATTTTCATCTGACTATGAATCCTCCTTATATGCTTTTTCTAAGTGTCTTTAAAGCACAGACTGCCAAGTAAATTAAATTCAATCTAGTAAATACAGGGAAAATTTTTGTGTCTGGAGAAGTTATAGAAGTGACACTGGAAGCAAGATGATGGACTAGGAAGCTTCAGGCCCTTATTCCCCTACAAAGACACTGAGACAACAACAATATACATACCAGAACATATTTGTGAGAACTGTAGAGACCAGTTGATACTAGAACATTCAGTTCAATGTAATCCCAAGAAAGGATGCCGGTGACAGGGGCATTATAACTTACATTTTGGTGTCTTGGATCCTTAGCTCTGGGGAAAATCAGCCACCCTATTTCAGGATACTCAAGTAACTCTGTGGACGCATCTAGGAGGAATGGAACTGAAGCTTGCTGTCAGGAGCCATGTGGGTGAGTCACCATGAAAGTGGATTCTTCAGCTCCAGTCAAGCCTTCAGAAGACTACAGCAATGCTTGATACCTCATTGCAAACTAATGAAAGATCTCAAACCAAACTATCAAGCCAGAGTGATTCCAAACATCTGACTCACAGAAAACATAGGAGATAATACACTATTTATTCAAGGCACTAAGTTTCACAGTAATCTGTTATATAACAGTAAATAATTGTTATGGTTGAATTGTATCCTTCCCAAGTTCATATGTTGAAGTCCTAACTTTGTACCTCAAATAGTGACTGTGTTTGGAGCTAGGTCTTTACAGAGGTAATAAAGTTAAGATTATGAGACATGGAGGGACCTGGAGGGTATTATGCTGAGTGAAATAAGTCAATTGGAAAAGGACAAACATTCTATGGTCTCATTCATTTGGGGAATATAAAAATTAGTGAAAAGGAATAAAGGGAAAGGAGAGAAAATGAGTGAAAATATCAGTGAAGGTGTCAAAACATGAGAGACACCTAACTCTGGGAAATGAACAAGGGGTAGTGGAAGGGGAGGTGGCCGGGGGGTTGACGTGACTGGGTGATGGGCACTGAGGGGGGCACTTGGCGGGATGAGCACTGGGTGCTATGCTATGTTGGCAAATTGAACTCCAATAAAAAATTTTTTTTTTAAAGTTAAAAGATTAGTTCATTAGAATAGGTCTTAGTCCAATAAAGTTGATCTCCTTATAAAAGAGAAATTTGGAGACAAACATATTTACATGGAGAATGCATATGTAGATGAAGACAGAGATTAAGTTGATGCTTTTACAAGGCAAGGAATACCAAAGATATCCAGCAAACCATGAGAAGCGAAGTGAGAAGCATGAACAGATTCTCTCTCACAGTTCTCAGAAGGAAACAATTCTTCCAACACCTTGATTACAGATATTTTTACTCCAGAATGGTGAGACAATAATTTCTGTTGTTTAATAATTTTTTTTAAAAAAGTGACACTGGGTTAAATATTTTGTGTTGATAAATCCTCATCTTTTAAAACCCTCCTCATACTGAAAATGATAGATAGCCCTGAAACTACATTTCCCAGACTCCCTTACAAGCAGGTTCCATAAGTTTTTAATAATGAGAGACACTCACAGAGGTTTGTAGAGCAGATAAGAAAGATGAGGCATGCCTTTCCAAGTGGCTCCTATAGTCAGGTGCAGGGACTTCAGCATATAGCAGAGGTAGGTGCATAGCATTTGGGTGTCTTCCTGAGAATTGTCCACTAAGATGCTATGGGCCATTAAGGTCATTGTTGGTGGCTTCCCTGTGATCTCTACAGTTTTGAATTTGCTAACGGTGGCCTCCCTGACCTTCACTCCCCACATCTTTCAACCCCTGGGTTGTACAAGCTTCTATATATCTTTATTTGAGCACTTCCTGTTGAACCTATGTAGTGTGGTCCAATTTCTCTGACCGGCCCATGATAGACTAATACAGGCACTGTCATTGCCCTTTAAGATAAGTGAGCTCTTGTACATGTGGGTATATGTGTATATGTGTATGTGTGTATAGTGAGTTGTTGAGAAAGATAGTTTTTAATCCATTAAAATACTTCAACTTACCATTTTATTTTTAGTTCTTCTACCAAGCACATGAAATATTTTACTCTTTGTCATAAAAGCTATGCTATGGCACATGCACTCTAAAATTTGATACACTTTTTTTGAGAAGGTTGAAATCTAGTACTCTGAACCTTCAATATTTCAGAAACTTTAAACAACAGCATAGTGGGGGAATGCTGGGGCATTTTGAAAGATATTATGTGCCCTTAAGACACAGACTTTTTGGGTAATGGCTATAACACTTGACTCTGTTATATGTCACAGTAAGACTAATAATTGAAGGTGAAGGAAACTGACCCTGGAAATAACAAGAGACAAATTAGACAGAATATATTGATTTCTGATGCAACAGATGGCCACCTGATGGAACTTTTTATTTATAGAAAGTGAAGACAAAGTATTTTTCAAAGGTATTTTTTAATGATCCGACTATTAGGTGAACAAAGTTTTTAAAAATTCAAAACAAATGTTACTAATCATTTGGAGTCTGGATATCACAGTTCACAGGGTCACTTCTAAAACTTACATTTAGCCTTCTGATCAATGCACATTGGCTCTGTATATTTGGACAAAAAGAATGCAGAGTGGCAAAACCAATGCACATTGGCTCTGTATATTTGGATAAAAAGAATGCAGAGTTGCAAAACCATAAACATCCTCTAACCTCGGAAGGGCAAATAGATTATTAAATATTCAACATATTTTTTTTTCTTTTCACTCCTAGATGTAGTTGGACAACACCAATATGTTCTAAGTGATAATTTCCCAGATTTAATGTTAGATATAGTATTTCAGGGAAAGTTAGAAATCCAGATTTCATATATATTAATATATATTTTTTGAAATAGAATCTACTTATTTATAGATTTTTACAGCACTTCTTGTGCCAAGAAAGACACATCCATGGGTTGGATATGGCTTGTGTGACCTGCCAGTTCATAACGATTTTTTTAAAGGATCTCAAGCCAGAATGAATAGCAAAGACATAAGCACTTTTTCTGGTCACCTAAGTTTTCATTTAACAATAAGAGTCTATTTCAAATGTTTTTGAAATCACATGCAAATACGATAAGCAACACAGCCTAGTGCCCTACAGCTTAGACTATGAAGTCTGAGGGACATCACTCAGTCTTTGCCAGTCAACTATATGACCACAGGAAGATTACTTAGGAAGTGCAAACTTCCTAAGGAATTTCTTTAAGGAATAAATAAGATTGTGTAAGTTGCCAGCACCTGGCACATAGTAAGCACTTAATATCTATTGGTTATTTTAGTTACCAGCATAACTACAAACAAACAAACAAAAAAGACTTCTGCAAGTCTTGCAAAAGAAAACATTTATTTACCAAGGTTTTTCTTAATTAAGTGTTTTAAAATGGGGAACCAACTATTTCCTCTTCTTTTTCTTCTCCCTTGTAATCTATTTTCTGATACATATCCTCAGGCTACTTTAGAAACTAATGTAAACTCTTTGACATAACTTTCCAGCTGGCAGTCTCCTTGATGTGATGTGGGCTGATGGGGTAGTGTGATTCATGATGCCTAATAGTATAACAGGTTATGTGAGAAAATGAGTAACATTGCTATTATAGCGATCTCAAGCATCAAAAGTAATGTGTTAATATCTTTATCTGTGAATGGACAATCAATGAATGAGAAGCATATATATTCTTCTGTTTTACTCTTGAAAGTCATAAGGCATTATTTTTCATCTCAAACTAAATTCCATGTAAACCGAATGGTGTTTGGAAAATGATGTTTTGGCTTTCTGTAGAGAGAAGTTTACTTCAATTTGATCTGCTAGAAATCCAACAGCCAATCCAAGATAAGTAAAGCCTGAATGGCCATATGTAGGTATCTCATGTAGTTTTAGAAGTGAAACAACAACAACAAAAACTGACTGGTAGGTACAAGAAAGATGAGATAATACTATTTAATCCAGAATAATATTGGGCATTCACAATAAAGGAATGAAAAATCACCCTGATAATATTTGCTGTTTCCTTTCAACCTGCCTGATTCAAGAATTCAGGTTAAATCTTCCCTACCACATGTACCAGAAACACAGAGGGATTTTCCTCTGAAACTCACTATGGAGACTGAGAAGAGTCATAGAAGGTAAAATTTATAAAAATGTGGGGCCCTTTTATGACTGGATCCCCCTGAAATTCTCAGACTTGCCCATGCTGAGCCTCTAGAAATGCATTAGTTACAGTTCCGGTTTCTCTACTTTGACATTGATTCCTATAGAGGTTTCAACTCATGGGTTTCTGCTCCGGTAAATTGTGATTCTCTGTGTCTGCCTATTTATCTCTCCAGTTTTGGTGGGGTGATTGGTCCTGTGACCTCACTTCTCTACTGGATTTAAGAAGAGTTGTTGACTTTTCATTTTGTTCAGCTTTTTATTTGTTGTTAAGATGGAGGCAATTTCTAAACTCCTTGCCCACTGGACCAGAAACTTTAAGTCAATGTATATTTTTTATCTTTGTGAATAATCCATGGCTGAATTGTCAGTGTCTGAAATAATTTCAGAATTTCTGGTCAGTATTTTTTAGCATAATAAGATACTATTCCTCACTATGCCTATGTAGAAGTAAATTACAGGTGTATTATTAGTATTTATTGAATTCAAGGAATTGGGGACATTTCTCATAGTCATGGGAGCCCGGGAGAAATCTATTTTAAAACAGAAGCAGAAAACCCCAAATTCTCCTGGTTCAGGTGCAAAATCTGCATATAAGCTGCACAGAGTGGTGCAGACTCACATTTCACACATCACTACGGCACCAAAATCTTTGCCTTAGCTCATCTGTATGGTTCAGCAGGTGTCCCTATGACTAGCTGAAGAAGGAGGGAAAAGCCTGAGATTGGTTGACCAATGATTAATATGTATGATATATAATGTAGAGAGGCAAATGGAAAAATGGAATGCTAAACAGAGTGGTCAAGGAAAGGCTGGGGTGAAAGGAAGGCCCCTAAATGGTGGTGCTTTGAGCAATGTAGCTGCTCAGCCACTTCACTTTGTGAGAGAAGTGGTTGGATAATAGACATATACACCAATTCATAGGCAGTTAAAGTTGGCTTAGGTGGTTGGTCAATGGTCTGGATGCACCAAGATCGGAATATTGTACATAAGGGAGTCTGAGGAGACCTAGGTATCTAGGGAAGTGGCCACAAAGTATGATGCTATTTCTCTTTCATATTAGTGTTCACTACAGAAGAGCCATTAGTAACAAAAAGATAAGATTATGTTATCAGTAGGTGTCAACCAGTCTCTGCCCTCAGTGCTTTCACAATGAACTGATGAACAGAACCCGGTAATCACAGCAGCAGAGGCAGAGCTTATTCACGGACACTGTCTCTCCAAGGCTGATCTAGCTACTGCTGCTGCCAGTTGTAAAGTCTAGTCCAGCACTAGAAACCAACTTTGAACTCCCGGTATAATATCACTGATCAGGGAATCCCTGGGTGGTGCAGCGGTTTAGCGCCTGCCTTTGGCCCAGGGCGCGATCCTGGAGACCGGGGATCGAATCCCATGTCGGGCTCCTGGTGCATGGAGCCTGCTTCTCCCTCTGCCTCTCTCTCTCTCTCTGTGACTATCATAAAAAATAATAATAATAATAAAATCTTTAAAAAAAAATATCACTGATCAGGGAAATTAGTTACTTGATGACAGGTTGATGAACAGGGGCCCTTTCCACCATGGAAAGGGCATTTATTCAATCTAACTTGGATACACACACACACACACACACACACACACACACACACACACACACACGTACGTGTGTGTATATTTTTTTCAGATATGGGTTTGCTATTTTTTTTAACAATACCTCAGCCAGAACTACTACTCAGATGGTCACAGATTGTCTGATCTACCAATATGAAATCACATATAACATTATCTCTGGTCAAAAGAGAAGAGATAGTGGTTACAAAACCATGGGCTCCACTGGTCCCACCACACTGCACTAAACAAAAGCTTTCAGCCTAAGAAACCAGTGGGACAGTTTCTAAAGGGGCAGCTGATGGAACTTGGAGATGACACCCTACAGAAATGGAGTATTGTCCTTAATGCAGTACACTCCTTAAACCAATGATCATTATATGATCTTGTGTCTCCAATGGGTAGAACACGGGAGTATCAGAACCAAAAAGTGAATGTAGTTGTGAACTCATTTATCAGTACTCTCAGTGAGCAACTGGGGAGTGTGTGCCATCTGTGCCTATAGCTTTAGTCTTTCTGAGTCTAAAAGCCCTGGTTCCCAGGTTGCAGGAGTGGGGATACTTATACCAGGTAACATAATAGTGAATAGTCCAGTGAATGTAAAGCTGCAGTTGCCATCTGGTCACACTGGCCTCTTTATGTTAGTAAGCCAGCAGGCAGAGAAAGGAGTTAGCATATTGGCAAGGGAATATGAATTAATTATCATAATGAGGTAAGACTGCTGCTATATAAATGGGGCATAGAGGAATGTGTTTAGCACTCAGGTATTCCACAGAGGCACCTTTGCATTTACTATGCAGTTTTAACTGTAAAAAGGCAAGGAGAGCGACCACAGCCTAATAAGGACATGACGACCTGGGCCTTAGGCTCCATGCCATGGAAGGTCTGGTTTGCCCAGGTAGATAAAAACAGCTAGACTAGGAGTGCTAGTCAGGAGGGAGGGGAAATTGGAAGGAGTGGTAGTAATGAGGATGGAGATAATAAGTGGTAGTTAAATTTCTGTACCAAGTATAAAGACTGTAGTTGGAACTTATGATGAACCCAAATCCTAAAGGAGTTATGCTAATGGATAGAAGCAAGTAGATCTGTGTTGTGCATGGGTGACTGTGGAGGATATTGTTGTGATGTGGCCCAGTCTCTCTTTCTTGGGCCAAAGAAAGCACGCCCACCTGCTTTTAGTGTTGGCAGGTAAAACTCACGGTTGCCTTTTTGCCAGAGCATTGTTTTCTGCCATTAGGCTGCTGCTTTGCCTGGGAGGTTCCATGCCTTATATGTCCCTCCATGGGGAGTCCTAAAACCAATGACTAATTCTTGTGGAAATAAATCAGCCCCTCGACTAAGGAAGGGGGCAAATATGAAGAGCAAGCTATGTTCCAGAGCTCCCTGTGGGATCTGAGTGCTGGTAGATTCCATCTGAGAACACATCTTTGTTTAGTTTGTTGCCCTGCCTTGTTGCATTTCTGTCATTCCACTTCTATTGAGAGTACTCTTTGAATAAATCACATTTACACAGGTATGCATTGAGGGCTCCGATTCTTATCTGGGTGAAGGGTGAAGAAGGGAGAGAGAGAGAGAGAGAGAGAGAGAGAGAGAGAATCCAACATGGTACCAAGAAATCTGGTATGGGCAGCTGTGGGATTGTTTAATAAAATGAGAAAAGACTAAGAGAACTGACATGGGATCAAGTGGAAGTCAGACCTTAGGTTTGGCACATGTTACATGTTATATGTATTTGGATTGTCAGGTTGTTTGATACATAGATCTAGAGTTTTGAAGATATATTTGGGCTAGAGATAAAAAATTGGAAGTCCTTGGTATGTAAATGGTAGTTAGAGACAATTTCCTTGCAAAAAAAACCATATGTAGCAAAGAGGGATTTCATCATGTAAAGTTAAAAGTTAGATAGAGGAGGTTTTCTAAGTCTGAGATGGAGCAGCTACAGAGATAGGAAAAAAAAAAAAAAAAGCAGAGTGTGTTATCTTATAAGCCAAAGGAGGAACACTGTGGGGAAAAAAAGAGACATTTGCAAATTGTCATGGTGCCAATATGTTAAATTAAGTATGCTGAGTGTAGAATAAAGTGCCTTGACTTTTGAAATATATAGGTTTTTGATGATTATGAACGAGAAATTTCAGTGAAGTGATAGGGGATAGCAATGGGATTGCATCAGCTTGAAGCATGTATGATGATGTCTTCCTCTTACCTGCGGCAAGCATCTTTGGAAGTTGTGACAGAATTCATACTGATGACAAGGAGGGCAGGTGGCAGTCAACTTGAGGATTCAAGATCTGAGGTTCCCATATAGTAGCTTCTAGAACACTGTTGCTCCATCGGCATGAAGTAGCATAAAAGGGAGTCTATCTAAATGAGACACACAAGTGCTGCCCGTCCTTTGCTTCACCTTAGCTGCCCCTCTCCGTTTCCTGTCCTTCTAAGACCGATTGTCTTTTTCCTCTTATATTTCACTTCAGGGCTTCACTCTCAGGGATATACCCTGGACCTTAATCAAGCTGCTTCTATTAAAAAATCTTTCAATCCAATTTCTCCTTGTCTGATCATATCCTGTATCATGTTAACTCACATAGATTACCCTATTATGACCATTCTTTAAGTCAGCCTAACCTCCAGCCCAGCAATCCTGCCATTGTAGGTATAGTTAAATACCTTGCAGTTAATATTATTAAAATTGCAAATGTATTTAAATACTTTGAAGTTAGTGGTTTTTTTTGGTACTACTTGTATATAAGAACAATTATATCAACTGGTCTTGTGTAGTCAGTTTGAACATAAAGAGAATGTATAATTTATTTCTCTTTCTCTACTATGTTGCGTACAAACGAAAGTCACATTTATCTGAAATACAAGTTATATTACTTGTTAGCATTGCTATTGAATTTTTTTAAGTTAAATTTGCCAACATATAGTACATCATTAGTTCCAGATGTGGTTTTCAATAATCCATCAGCTATCAAAATTTAAAAAAATTAAGAACGGCTAGGGATAGAACAGTCTTAATGTGAAATTTTTCTCTTCCTTTTTGAACCACAGACACTAAAACTTGCATCTCATGATAGCATCTTAGTTTGAAAAGAATTTTCTTCAAGCTTCCTTTTGAACTTTGAAAGGGAGAACCAAGAAACCATTTGTCTGTTCTTGATAGTTTCTTTTTTTAGATTCTTTGAGCCACTTCTAAAATTTTCCAAATAGCTTTGACAAAACTTTCTGTTATTAGCATATATTAATGTTGATACCAATAGCATTAATATATCACAAAACTATATAATAGATAATTAATTGTATCTGTTGCAGATATTAGCTTTTCTTAGCCTTAGCAAAAAAACCCCAGGCTGATAGCAGGGATACACCCAGACTTGAATTTTGTTAGGATTAAATCATTTGATATTTTGGGATGTCTTATAAAGAATATTCTAAGGTGTCACTATGATTTAATTATTCTAGGTATGTATTATATTATTAATTAGGATATTATCAAGTATTGATAAGGATAATCAAATCTCATTTGTCTTATGTCTTATGTTCACCTTTATCTTTGCGTGTTTAAAAACCACATTGGGGCACATGGCTGGCTTAGTTGGTAGAGCATAAGACTCTTGTTCTCAGGGTTTTGAGTTCAAGTCCCACGTTGAGTATAGTGATTACTTAAAAATAAAACCTTAGGGCTGCCTGGGTGGCTCCGATGGTTAAGCATCTTCCTTCAGCTCAGGTCGTGATCTCTGGGTCCTGAGATCAAGCCCCACATTGGGCTCCCTACTCAGTGCGGAGTCTGCTTCTCCCTCTCCCTCTGCCTCTCTCCTCGGCTCATGCTGTCTCTCTCTCTCCTTCTCTTTCTTTTCCACTCTACATCCCTCTCTCTCTAAAATGAATAAATAAAAATTTTAAAAGAGAGATGTAAATATTCAAAAAATAAAATCTTAAAGCATACACAGGGCATAGGTACAAGAGTAATAAAGAAAATTCACATTGGACAATAAGTAAAAAAAATATCAGCAAAGAAAACAAGTTTTGTCTCAATATTTTATAAATACATACTTTATTTGGCAATCACTCCTAAGCCACAATAACATTACACTTTTCCAATATTTTAAACAAATTCACTCTTACTAATCAGTGATGAAAAAGGTATAGAAGGAGGAGGACTTTAGATCTACCACTGAAGAAACACTCATCAGTGTTGCTTTCCTTGCCAGAAATGCAGGTCGTGGGAGATCATCAATACTGGTGAATAAATACATGGATAGAAAGTGCCACAAAAGAAAAGAAAAGAAAAGAAAAGAAAAGAAAAGAAAAGAAAAGAAAAGAAAAGAGCCACAACATTCTGGACTGTCTTTTGCTACATATAATGCATTTTGTTAAACAATGAGATGAAATGGATTCTCAAGAAATAATATGCTAAAGGATCTTTAGTGGCTACCGAATAATAGTAAACTGGCTTGCCATTTATGAATAGAATGTATTTAATTGGAAATTAGATACCAGATTAATCTATATATATGTGTGTGTGTGTTTGTGTGTGTGTGTGTGCGTGTGTGTGTATATCGCAAGTGTGTTTATTATGACTTTTTACTATTGTCTTAGCTCAGGCTGCCATAATAAAATACCATTGGCCTGGTAGATTACAAAACAAACATTTATTTTTCACAGTTCTGGAGGCTGAGGTCTGGAATCAGAATGCCAGCATGGTCGGTTTCTGGTGAGAGGACTCCTGGCTTACAGAATGATCACTTTCTTTCTATTTTTTGTGTATGGAAGAAGGAGAGAGAGAGAGAGTTCTGACTTCTTATAAGGACACTAACTCTATTAAAGGGCCCCCTCCTTCACAACATCATTTAAATCTAGCTACTTCCCAAAGGCCCCACCTCCAAATACCATCACATTGTGGGTTAACTCTTCAACATATGAGTTTAGGAGGGGACACAAACATAGAACCCATAACAACTCTGTATCTTCTTTGAAAATTAAGGACACCTGGCTGGCTCAGTTGGTTAAGCATCCAACTCTTGATTTTGACTCAGATCAAGATCTCAGGGTCATAACATCGTGCCCTGTGTTGGGTTGCACGTGGAGCCTGCTTAAGATTTTCTCTCTCCTTCTTCATTCCATTTGCAATCTTTCTCTTTCTTTCTCTCTTCTTTCTTCCTTTTTCTTTCTTTCTTTCTTTCTTTCTTTCTTTCTTTCTTTCTTTCTTTTTTCTTTCTTCTTTCTTTTTTCTTTCTTCCTTCTTCTTTCTTTCTTTCTTTCTTTCTTTCTTTCTTTCTTTCTTTCTTAAATAAAAGCTAGAAAGAGAGAGAGTGTGTGTGTGTGAGAGAGAGAGAAAGCAGAGAAGGAGAGTGACAGGAAGAAGGCAACTCCCTGCTGAGCGATTGAGCAGGGGGCACAGTACGAGTCCTGATCCCAAAACCCTGAGATCATGACCTGAGCTGAAAGCAGATGCCCAACCGACTGAGCCACCCAAGCACTCTCTTCCTCTCTTTCTTAAAAATTTTTTTTGATGAGCAGATGAACCTGCCATCCCTCCATCTGTTTTTAATGTGAATACCTAGTATCTGTTTGGAGCAAGACATCAATCCAGAACTAGTGTTTCTGTTCTAGAAAATAGAGAATGCAGAGCAAATGACTTTTACAGTATGAAAGCCATGATCAGGGAGAGGGGTGGGAGAACATGTGTTATGTCATCTTTTGCTTGGTGGTTTCTTGCTATTTTTAAACACCAAAGGTTATGTAATCTTTTCTATAGTGGAACTTAGCACTGTACTTCTACTGTTCTCACAGACCACAGAGGAGAGCATAATTACCTAATGATTTGCATGTTGCCTGTAGGTAATACTAGAGTTGGCTTAAGGTAGAAACCCACTCGCTTGGGATTTGACCTCTCTGATGTCTGGCCCTGTGTCCAGACTCCCATCCCTTCACACACAACCTCTGTTTGTTAGCTCTGGGGCAGCCTATGACTCACCAGTCTTTAGAGTAATATTGTCGCTGAAGGAAATGGCAGAGTGGTTGGAAAAATCTATCAAAGTTTCCATTACTTAATTTAAAGGTTCTAGTGAATCTGCTCCACTAAGGAGATTGAATACTTACTGGTACCTAACCTAGGAGATTTTCAGATGCTGGTGGTATTCCTTTAATACCAGGCCTTACTTGGTGAAGCTTCTAACCCAATGTCGAATTTCACCCTCCTTTTACCCTCTAGTCATTCTAACAGGATGTAAATTTATTTACAGCCCACCTGTAAATTTATTATCATCTACTACTAAGTATCAGAGCTAAGCTGGAAACAGGACTCATTTCTGTGACCTGCAATTGCAATGTGGTTGCTGCTTAGTGGCTTTTATTTATTTTTTTTAAGATTTTTATTTATTTATTCATGGGAGACATAGAGAAAGAGAGAGGCAGAGACACAGGCAGAGGGAGAAGCAGGCTCCATGCAGGGAGCCTGACGCGAGATTTGATCCAGGGTCTCCACTATCACGCCCTGGGCTGAAGGCGGCGCTAAACCGCTGAGCCACCCGGGCTGCCCAGTGGCTTTTCAAATCAGTTAGTTGCCTGGGATGCTTGCATGGCTCAGCAGTTGAGCGTCTGCCTTTGGCTCAGGGTGTGATTGGGTCCAGGATTGAGTCCCACGTTGGGCTCCCTGCATGGAGCCTGCTTCTCCCTCTGCCTGTGTCTCTGCCTCTCTCTTTCTCTGGCTTTCATAAATAAATAAATAAAATATTGAAAAAATAAAATAATTCCCAAAAGGGACAGCTAACAAGTTATTTGGCAAAAACCCATGGACATCTTTACTCCTCTCTTCACTCTGAGATCTAGGTGATTTTTTTTAATATAATGGGTAATTTGAAAATATTTTGAGGCAGAAGGGAAAACATTTCAGAATTTATATGCAATGCACTAAAACTTCGATCTACTCAACTAATGATTGTAATATAATAATGATAATGACAGGTAACATTTACAGAGTACTTCATATAGATAACCATGTTTTGCCTATAACTTGTTACGCATTATTTCTAAAATTAAGGTTGCAACATCCTCAGATTTTTGTTTATAAATAGAATGTGTGTGTTTTCCTGTGTGATATAGCATGTATCTTTAAGAGTACATGAAAAATAGTGTATATTTTAGAAATAGTTGTGAAATGAAACCCCATATAATTACTATCCAGGGCAAGAAGTAGAACATTTCCACTGCCATTGGTATCTCTTATTATTGATACTCCCTCACAGAGTTTAATGATGATAATTCCTTTGCTTTTTCAAAAAACCCATCTATACCTACATTCCCCCATCATGCTTAGTTTGCCTATTTTTGAACTTCATATTAATAAAATCATAATGCAGGGGTTTTTTTTGGGGGGGGGATCTGTTATAAAATTTCCATTGTTGAGATATATCCATGTTTTGCATGATGATAAGTTCACTTATTCTTTATAAATTATATTTCATTATATAATTATGCCACAGTTTACGACATGTCTTGACTATTGATGAAATTTGGGTTGTTTCTAGTCTGAGCTCTTGAATACTAATACAATGAACATTTTTGAGCATGCATCTGGGGATGTGTTTGTTTAGAGCAATGTTGTTCCAAATTTTAGAATCAGAATCATTCGTGTTTTTAACAAGTTCTCTGGTGATGTTGATACTAGTGATCCCGGAGGCCACACTAGATCCTCCAATCGAGGATGTATAGCAAAGACTAGAATAGCTAGGTCAGCAGAGAAAAGTATCATCAATCTTACAAAATTATCTCAGTGTTCCAAAGAGGCTAGACCAATTTCTACTCCATCGGGAGAGAATGTGCAATCCCATTGCAGCTATCTAAGACTGATTTGTCGGCTGCCTTATTTTTGCTTATATGGTGGGCTTGCAATATACCTTACTGTGATTTTAATTTTATTTTTATTGTTGATGAAGTTAAATACATTTTAATATATTTGTTGGCCATCAGAATTTATCTTCTGTCAAGTTCCTGCTCAATTCTTTTCCCTAGTTTTCCTTTTTTTTTTTTTTAACCTGTTGCTTTGTAGGAACTCTTTATTTATTCTAACAGTAGTCTTTGTTAGTTACCTGTGTTAGAAATATCTTCTCCTTCTCTGTGGTTAGTCTTTTAATTTACTTTACAATATACAATATGCCTTAATAACTTGAAGTCTTACATTTTAATGTCATAATTTTATCAGTTTTTATTTTGATGCTTTTGTGTCTTATTTAAGAAATCTTTCTTCATTTGAGATTATAAGGATATTCTCCTACACTACCTTCTGATCTTTAGAGTTTAGCCTCAAATTACTTGTAAGTGATCCGATTTTTTTCTTTTTCTTTTTCCTTCTTTCTTTTCATGTGGATAACCAATTATCTAGGGACTGTATTTTGAAAACTCTATCTTTTCTTCACAGATCTGCCATATCAACTCTATCATACAACAGGAGTCCAGGGACATCTGGGTGACTCCGGGTTTGAATGTCTGCCTTTGGCTGGGGACATGATCCCAGAGTCAGAATCGGGGGATCGAGTCCCACATTGGGCTCCCTGCATGAAGCTTGCTTCTTCCTCTGCCTGTGTCTCTGCCTCTTTCTGTCTATCATGAATGAATAAATAAAATCTTAAAAAAAAAAATAACAGGAGTCCATATGTGTGTGGATTCACCCTGGGATCTCCATTCTGTCAATTGGTCAATGTTTCTATCCCTTCACCAATACCACAGATTACTCATTATTATGGTTCAGGGATTAGTGAACTTTATTCTGTAAAGTCCAAATAGCATATATTTTAGGCTTTATGGGCCTTATAGAACATGTATAGTCTGTCTTTTTTCTAACAATTCTTTAAAATGTAAAAAAAAATTTTATTTCAAGGGTTGTACTATATACTAAAACAGGCTGTGGGCCAGACTTGGCCTGCAGCCATAGTTTGCTGAACCCTGCTAAAGGTTTATTTTAAATTTTTGTATCTGTATCAGTTAAGTCATTGCCACAAAAACACAGTGGATTAAAACAATAAGCATTTATGTTTTTTCTCATGAACCTCTAAGTCAGAAGGTCTGCTATAGTTTGGATAGGCAGTTCTGGTGATTTGGGTTGGTTTCTGTCAGTTGATATTAAGTTGTTTTGAAAGTCTTCAGGTGACACAGTTAGTCTCAGTCTCCGTCAAGGTACCTTGGGCTTATTCACAGGGCAGCTGCATGTCTCTGAGCAGAGATGAAAGCATGCCAAGTACCTTGAGGCCTAGGTGCAGAACTGGCCCATTGTCACTTTTGTTGCATTCTACCGTGCAAAGTAAGTCAGAAATCCAACTCAGATTCAAGGAGTGAAAAAAAGAGACTCTACTTTTTATTGAAAGAATATGAAAAGTCATATTGCAAAAGCTTAAAAAACAAACCAAAAAAATCCCAAAAAAAACAGTAAGTTTCAATTTATCTACCAAATACGTAGTTGAGAAAATTCTCCTATTGTGTTATTTTCATGAAGGCATTTGAGTTTAGTCTTGAAGTCTTGCAGAAAAAAGGAGGAGAATCATTTGAGTAGATGGAAAAGCTTTTCCAAGTGACTTGATTGCTAAAGAACCTTTCATGTGCAAGGAATGCCAAGCAGCTCTACAAGTTGGATGAAGAGTCCGAGGATCATAGGAGCCAAAGATAAATTTAGAAAGGTAATTTGGAGATGATTTTTAAGGGGTTAATCTTATAAGGAATGAGTAGTCATAAGGTTTTATTTTAATGGCTTAATCAAATGACATAATCAGACTTATGATCTGGAAATTTCTCCAGAGGAAAGTAAGATGGATGAGAAATTGACTAGTTGAATTTTAGAGGATTGGGGTCATCTGAGAAACAATGGAGACCTGAACTAAAACAATAGCAGCACAAATTGGAATAGAGGGAGATGATATTTTGAAAGTACAATGAATGAGGAATAGCGAATTATCAGATAGATATGAAAGATAAGGAGAAGAAAGAACCCATGATACATGTTAAGTTTTCTTGCTCAGGTGCTGTGAGTGGTAAAACGATTCACCAAGATACAGGACATAATGAAGAAAAATTGGGGGGTGGGGAAAAGAAGAGTAAGTTCATTTTTTATACACTGAAGTTAGGCTTGACAGAAGGTGTATGAGTAGATAGAAATCTTTGAGACAGTCTGCTGATCGAATATATGGATCTGGGTCATTGGAATTGATACCACTCTGATAAATAGATTGGGAAATTTACCAAGGATCAGTTCTGGGGAACAGCAACATCATCATATTATGGTGGGGTATTTTGATTTATCCTTTCACCTTTCAAACCTTGATTTTAGAATTCTTTGTAATTTGTAATGCCATGTGAAAATATTGTACAGTGGGCTTCTCAAATTTTAATGTGAATAGGTGTGACCACAGATCTTTTTTTTTTTTTTTAGATTTTATTTATTTATTCATGAGAGACACAGAGAGAGAGAGAGGCCGAGACAGAGGCAGAGGGAGAAGCAGGCTCCATGCAGGGAGTCCAATGCAGGACTCAATCCCAGGACTGCAGGATCACACCCTGAGCCAAAGGCAGGCCCTGACTCACTGAGCCACCCAGGCATCCCATGACTGTAGATCTTGAAAATATGCAGGTTTCAATTTAGTTAGTCAGAGGTGGGGCTGAAATTCTGCATTTTTAATGAATTCTTGAAGGGTGCTGGCAATGCCGGTCTACAGACTATGAGTAGCAAGTTTATATACAGCAGTTTTAGTTCATGATGTTTTTAATTAAGTGACATTTACTAATGTTTGTAACAGATAGTAGCTAAATTCAACCACACAAATAAAAAGCCTCTTTAAGCATCTCCCATACCTTAATAACACCCAGGTTATATATCCTACCACAAGAATGAGCAAAGAAATAAATCTGAGCAGTCCTGACCCTTGCTCCAAAAGTACAGAGCATGAATTCTCTTAGACAGGCCAAGGTGTATGTGTCCACATGTGTTAGGTGTCTTTGACCCAACAGCTGTCACTAAGTATATCCAATGCTCAGGAAACAGTGGGGTAAGTGGTCGAATAGTCAACAAGGCTAAAAGTCAAGCGTAGATACAGAAATTGATGTAGAGTGATTTTTGCCACTGGAACTTAAACTGGCTGTGTATTCCTCTCCTCTAATCAGAAGCAGCTTCCCTTCCAGCTGTACCGGATATTCTGTTTATTCACTTTGTACTTTAGTAGCAAGTGTCCTTAGTGAAAACTTCATTTCCCAGCATATCTTCAGGGATCTCCATTAGACTGGTAACAGATTATCACCATCTGTTGGTGATTATTTCACTATGTAACAGCCTGATCTAAGAGACGTGTCCTCTTTCACCAGCAGAGCAATACCTGGGGACAAGTAGGTCAGGCTCAAGAGGAGATGCAAAAATTACAGCTGGGTGTAGATAATCAATATTAAAACAGCCGGCCGGTTTCTACTTCTATTCTACGCATTTCTTTTTGCAAAATGGAGACGATAGAGTCCTTTTCACATTTCTATTTTCTGGAATCTGAAACAGATTCAAGAACAAAAGAGAACCAATGTCATTATATGTATATGCCCATTTGGGGGCATATACACTACTGATAACATTTGGAATATGATTGTAGATTAAATAAGAAATAATTCGTATGACATCTAAATAACTGCCCAAGAACCATCTGTCTATATTCGCTCATTAAAACGAAGTATGTTGAGTTTCCAGTGATAGGCTTGTTCTAAGTATGGAGGCTATTGTAGGCATAAAGATAAACGATGAAAATACCTGTCTTCGTGTAGCTTACATTATAATTACAGAAGGCAGACAAGCTATAAAATAAAATATTTAATATGTTAGTGATAAATGCCAGGGAGAAAGAAATAAGGGATATACGTTAAGAAGGACTTACTTTAAATAGGGTGAAGTATATCTCTGGACATTCATTCTTTACCCCAAATATAGATTTATTCAAGAAACATTTCAAAGTTATCATTTAGGATATGAAAAAGAACATTTCAAGTGATGATGGTAATACCCTGTTTTTTCAGTGCAAGAATGGAAAGGAATAGAATTTTTCATTCCCTAGAACAATGCTAACATGCATAATGGCATAAGCTGCAAACAACACTTTGGGGAGATGTCCAAGGTACTGAGCTCAGGATAATTTGTAGAAGAGGCAACCTCCAGCTGCTCCTTGTCACTCAAATAATGAGACTGTCTAAGTCATTCAGCTTTATCCTTTCTCTGGGGTGGAAGCCTCTAGAAACATCAGCTAAGCAGTTTTGCAAACATTTTTATAAACTTAAAGAAAACTAATTATTAATCCTGTAATGAGTAATCGTTTACTTTTAGTCACTTCCTAATTGAAGATGTGAGAATACTTTTTCTGTAAAAAGCATTTCCTAGGATGCCTGGGTAGCTCAGCGGTTGAGCAAATGCCTTCAGCTCAGGGTACGATCCTGGGTCTGGGGATTGAGTCCCACATCAGGCTCGTTGCAGGGAGCCTGCTTCTCCTTCTGCCTATGTCTCTGCCTCTGTGTCTCTCATGAATAAATAAATAAAATCTTTAAAAAAAATAAAAAAGGAAATAAAAAGCTTTACTTTCTTAAATCTCAACTTAGAGGACATTCTACTTTAGAGTAGTAGAGTGAGATAAATAAATCGGAGCTCAAATCTTGACTGTATCATTTAGAAAATTGGTGACTTGGGAAAATTGCTTAATGTATTTGTAAAATGAATATTATAATGCGTACTTCGTGGGAGAAGATTTAATAAAATAATACGTATAAAATACCTCTTGCTGCACCTGGATAATAATAATAGTTTTTAAAATGATAGATTTTTCTTTCCTCTTCTCTACTGTTGAGACAATTCTCCATGGATCTCTTGTATTTGTGTACATCTTGTAAACACAACTAATGACAACTTTTTAGGCTTGATTATCCCTTCAAGGATGTTTATATAATGCAGTCTTGGAAGTTCTAGTATTTCCTTTCATAGCAAAGGGAAGGCATACTTACTATTTACTATGATAAAGATAATATCTCCTTCTGGAGAAAAGCCTGGGCACACTTGCTTTTAGCCTATAACAAAATATTAGTGTTTCCTAAGCTTGGGGTTCCTTTTTTGTACCATGACTTACCACATGTACCATTGATGCATGCATCTGGCTCTTGCTACATTGCCTTTTGGGAACTGAAGTTCAGGAAACTGGTACAAAAGTGATGATAACTCTGGTTACTAATATTATGGCTGATAAACTTCTCTTTGTGTCTGACCCAGGATTCTCATGTCTTCTACTCATATGCATGCAACTGTGATAGGCTAATTGGCTAGCTTCTGACTAAAGTAAAACTATTCCCAGGCCCTCGCAGTTCTTGAAACCCACCCATTTCTACTCCATTGGTTCTCTATATCATATACAGAAAAATTTTAGTCCTCATAATTTAATCAACATTCTTATCTGGCTTTAAAGGTTAATTGTTATAATGAGAATCAGAGAATTTGAATGTGTCAGTTTTAAAATGTAATAGTTAGACTTCAGATTTAAAATGGGTTCTCGGGGATCCCTGGGTGGCGCAGCGGTTTGGCGCCTGCCTTTGGCCCAGGGCGCGATCCTGGAGACCCGGGATCGAATCCCACGTCGGGCTCCCGGTGCATGGAGCCTGCTTCTCCCTCTGCCTGTGTCTCTGCCTCTCTCTCTCTCTCTGTGACTATCATAAAAAAAAAAAAAATTTTAAATGGGTTCTCTCTTGTAGGCTGTAATACCATCTCTCCTAATTTCTCACAAAACTAATTATGAAGATATAGGTAATGATGAAAACACTCATAATAAAGACTAGAGATAGAAATCAATTCATTGCCAGAATCTGAAAGTGTTCATTAACAACAGGTTTATTCGAAAAAGATTGAACAAGGCAATGTGTATCCCATATGGAGCTCATCTTTCTAGAAAACTAACCATTTGACTTAAGGATTTTAGAAATCCCTTCATTCTCTCTATGTCTGTGCACTGGCTCAGAAATTCAAATATTATACCAACCAGAAGAGTGAAAAACATCTTTTTAATGTGTGTTTTAATGTGTGGATGGTGTTTTCTCAGGAGAGCCAGAGTGCTGCTTCCTTCATCCAGCCCCTCTGTTTCACAATTGTGTCTTTCTTTCTACATCCAATGAAACTGCTAGACAAGTTTGTGTAGGGCTTGGGGCAATGGGCAATGAGCAATGGTGAGCAATGAGGCCGAGGAGGGACTTCCAGTAATGTTTTATGTATTTGAAAAGTGGAACAGATCTAGGAAGTATTGTGGTAGGAGTACAGACTAGGGAATTTGTTATCACATACTGGTTTCTATACAGTGTTTACAATTAGGCAGTAGGAGAAAGAGCAGATTTTAATAAGGGCAGAAGAGCCATGGTAGTTGAAAAGATGGTAGACGCCAGTGATCTAGCTAGGAGCTGTGCACATTAACGTACAAAAAGGAAATAGAGTATTTCTTTGAATGTTCAGAACAAATTCACATCTCTGAAAATATTTCAAAATAAGAACCAAAAGAAAATGCTACAAAGATATTTAGTAATCTTTATAGGCTAACAGAAGATATAGAGCACAAAGCCACGCATATAATCACAGAATAAAAATATAAGCTTTATAAAAGCAAGTCTTATTAATTCATTACTGCTGTTTCCAAAAATCTTGCTCAATAAATACTGTTGAATGATGAATAAAATTAAAAGTCATAGATGATAGAAAGAAATATTCCTAGCAACTAAATGTAGAAACTAATAAGTCTGCAGTAAGGAAAGACTAATGACTGGAATAGTTATTGAAAGTAAGAATGAAAGACTAAAAACTGGAATAGTTATTGAAAGTAAGAACAAAAGCACAAAATAAAGACATAAAAATAAGCAAATGGACATACTTCCCTAAAATCTATGTTAAAACATTCTTAGAAGTCTTAAAATTATGCCTATTATAGTTAAAATATAATATAGATCTTTTCATTCCAGGGGAAGATAAACCAAAGATATGAGTCAACACAAAAAATATTTTAAAATAAGCAAAAGAACATGGTTTGTGCATAAAGGAACAATCTGGTAAGAGACAAATATATACAGCAAAATATATGATCTAGTATGATAATTTTCATATAATAATTCCCAGCTTACTTTGTTAGAGAAATTGGTGTAGTACTGTTCAAGAAGGTGACATGTTAACTGTCTTGACAGATGAATAGTATTTCATGATGGGAAGGATATTCTGAAGAATGTAGGGGCATTACAAATAATTGCAAGGGTATAACGTACTTAGGAAATAGTGTTTGGTATGACATGAATAGAAGATACATGAAAGAAAATTGTAGGGAAATAGACTAGAACAATTTTTCCCCTATTGGATATATATATATATATATATATATATATATATATATATATATATAGGTGAGGAGGGAGTTAGCCAATTTTTCCCCTATTGGATATATATATATATATATATATATATATATATATATATAGGTGAGGAGGGAGTTAGCCATCAAGATTTCATAGAATGTAATATGGTATAATTTTCACTGTTGCCTTGAATCTGTATTCAAATATTTTATCATTTTATTTGTCTACATTTTATTTCCTGGAATAATTTTTAAATAGAACTATTTCTTCTACTTCTTGTAAAGTATAATGAAGAAACCATTGGCTTTGGAGTTGGAGAGACCTGGCATACAATTCACATTGAGATGTTGACTTTGATCAAGGCACTGAGGTTTATGTAAATAAAATCATTTTAATTTGGAGAGGATAGTTTTACTCTATGACATAGAAATTTTGGCTTAAGCCTTTGTAATCTACCATTGGGCCTGACACACGAGTAGGTACTTAAATAGGTGTTATTTTCAATACTTACTGTGTGTGTGTTTATGTCTTCTACATTGTCGACCGTGGATCTCTATTAGTAGTAGAATCTCTGGAAATATTATTTTGACTAAATTAATGTCAGTAGGAAAAGAGGCCATACATGATGGTTAAGAGGGCACAATCTGGAAACTAAATGCCTACATTTGAATCTTGGCTCTGCCACTGACCAGCCATGTGATCATGTGGCATGTGGCTTTATTTCTGTTTCCCCATCAGCATAATGGAGCTAATAAATACTCACCTCATAAGGTGGTCATATATTAAAAGACTTAATATATGTAAAGCACTTGGAAAGATGCCTGGATGGAGCAAGCACTTAACACATGTTAGCTAGTATAATTATTAAAAAACTAGAACATGCTCTTGATGGTGGTTTCTCAGATGTTTCTTATGTTTAAACCTCTGTGGTTTTTAGAGTGTTTTCCAGACAAAATGAAAGAGAAAAAAATTTGCTTTATGTGGTTACCAGCAGAAGTGTGTATTTCTCATTCACTATTGAAAAGGTCTATATTATATTGCTGTGATTAGGTCTAAATCTAAATTTCTACAGTCAGAAGTAAGGTCTTCTAAGTCCACTGTTAGTTTGAAAGACATCTTAATTATAATATGTCATACTACATATTATGGGAAGGATGTTCTAAAGAATGTAAGAGCATTCCAAATAATTTCAAGGCTATAAGGTATTTAGGAAATGATGTTTGGTGTGACATGAGTAGAAGATACATGAAAGAAAATTGAAAACTTAAGTATTGTTAATATCTAAGTTCCTTTATCTGAAAAATAGTCACAATAATATCTACTTCTATATTTCATATTAATCTGCTAGAATTAAATATAATTATATAATACCCTTATGCCTAATTGAATAAACATCCTATTAACTATTTTATTATTATCAATCATTTTCAGATTGTCTCCCAATTTGCTACCTCACAGGCTGTTTAGCATTTACGAATAATTATGAGAATATGGCTATTGAATCTAAAAGCCAAGACTTTAACTGGTTTCCTGTTGTGATCTAGCACAGCACCAAAGCAATCCGGTGCACTCCTTCTACTCATTGATGAGGGCAGGCTATAAAAACTTTAAATATGTCAATAACAGGAGGAAAATCTTTTTCAGAGTCTCCCATTCTGCTCCAGATATTTATTTCTTTCGAAAGATGAGAAAAAAATAGGTCTTAGTTTCAATTGGATTTTTTTTAATTTTTATTTATTTATGATAGTCACAGAGAGAGAGGCAGAGACATAGGCAGAGGGAGAAGAGAAGCAGGCTCCATGCACCGGGAGCCGGACGTGGGATTCAATCCCGGGTCTCCAGGATCGCGCCCTGGGCCAAAGGCAGGCGCTAAACCGCTGCACCACCCAGGGATCCCTTCAATTGGATTTTATCTGATAGTGATTTAAAACTGTACTTTCATGTTTCTATTTCTCACATTCCACTTCTTGCTTTATCCTTTTTTTTTTTTTCCTGTCATGGTGTTCAGTTAGATGAGAGACTAATTCTTGACTTGATGATAGTCATCATTTCCAGGTATGAAACTTTTGCATCTTTTATTACAAATTAGCCCAGTAGCTCTTTTCTCCTCATGGGCCCAATTTTCAGTCTATTCCTCTTACTGAGTGTATGTTGTTTACTCTGCATGGTGAATATTTTATACTATATGCTACGGAATATTTAATTCAGCTACAATGTCTGATGCCATTTGATTTTGACTATGAAACCTATAACATTTTTCTCTCAAAAATTCAGAATTATAGCATAAAAAGTAGCATTATGAATGTCCATATAGGCATCATGTTTCTGAGACAAGTTCTATGTTCCCAAATTAGTTCTGTCATTAAAAGTAGAAGTTCTTTCAGACTAAAGTTATAACACAGAACAAACATCTATACTATGACCAAAATGCCTAATTCCAACTCAAGAAAAGAATTAATAATTCTCATTAGGAATATTCATTTTTTATATTATGCAATCTCTCAATGGTGAAATCTATAAGAATATACAGCTTGAAACATTTACTCAGAATTATAATTCATGAACAAAAATCTTGTTTAGAAAATCAAGAATATGTATTTCCTCTCCCATTTTTGTAATGTAGCTTTATTTGAATAGTGTGAAAATAGATTAAATAATTACATATGGAATAAGAGTAAGTTTGGAAAAATATAATTTTAAAATGTTTTTCTATCTTTAAATAATAAATATCAAATATCCATTTTCTTCAAAGTGGAGTTGCAATAGGTAGGTCCACATTGCTTTTACAGACATTATTAAAACATAATCTCAAACTCAAGGAAAGTTTTATGTAAATGATTTTTTTAAACCTCCAAAAATTTAAAATTCAACTCAATTTATTTTTATTAGATGGGATCCTGGCTAGTTTCCACTTCCTGAGACTTTTTATTCTGAGTTTATTTTTAAGACTAATTATCTTCACCTACATAAACTTCCTGGATTTCAGAATACTTAATTGGCTGGTCAAGTGTCTCTGCGATCCAGATGAAAGTTACCTATCATGCATCCTCAAAGGGACTCAAAATTCAGACCAGATGCCATCTACTCAAGGGTACAGGAGGAACTGAAGCATTAAATTGTTGGCAGTATCAGCCGACATGTGTAGCTCATCATCGCAAACAAGTGTTCAGCCAAAGGAATGGTGTATTGTCATTGTGACCTGTATAAGCTGGAAAAGTTCCAGAAATGACATAAGGTATTATGCATTAATATAGAGCAGGTGGCAGGTAGGCACCCAAGGTAAGCTAAATGAATGTATGACTTACTCTGGAAGTTGACCAAGTTATAGGCTGACATAATTTCGATATGTAGGCAAATTCTTAGCAATAAAAACAGAGTGCTTGCGTTCAGATTCTCGTTATTCAGAAGTTGATCTGGAACTTATACAAAGACATTGGATTTAAAGTGCTTTAAGCAATTAACTGTCATGCAAGATTTTCCCGTTTTATCATAAATTGAGAATTTCAGGATAATTCTTATTTTTTTACATAAAGGAAAATAATAGTAATTTTATACCTTTCAGGGAAGAACAGAATCTTACTATTTGCCTTTTAAAAAGTAGAATGATAGGGCAGCACCAGGAGGTACCCACACAGCCAGGAGATGTTCCCATATGTCCAATCTGAATAATCTAAAAGAAAATCTCACATCCTTTCAGATTTCACAAGGCTCAAGGAAACGTGAAATATTTGACATTTTCACCTTAGTGTTTTCACACATAAAAGAGACACCTTTCAAGGGTAAGTAGCAATTTTTCTTTTCCTGTTGAAAGCTAGTTTTGCAACTCAGAGGGCAAATAAGGAAAAACGTTGCTTTGGAATTTTCTGAAATGATACGACTCACAAGCAGTAAACTGCAATTCCACTGACTATTTCTGCAAATAGTCAGAATCTTAGCTGTTGAGTTGCTGAGAATTTAGAAATTATTCCTTTTAACCAGTCAACCAGGTATGTGAAAATCAAAAAAGGTGTAAAAATTTTGCATTGACAGAAGTCAGTTCTTTCAGTCTTAGTTACGCATTTAGTTGTCACATAAGTTTTAATTGGATAAAATTAAACTCCTTATTTTCAATGAAACTAGGCAAAGTTTTAAGTGTGTAACAGCAACTTCATTCACTGTGGTTTTGATCCCTTGGAAATGAAAGCCAAGGTGATTTTTGCACATATGGATGCTGTTTTTCAGTAATGAATTCAGGGACAAGGTGAGGCTGAGATTTGAAGATATCAGGTGTTGAATATAGAAAATTTGCTGCATTTCTAAACAAGGATGAGATTCTGTGAGCACACAGAGAGCACCCACAGTAGCAGTGGAAAAGACTAGTAAATTGCAGAAGGCTTTCAACACCAGACAGAAGAGTATATATTTAAACCATTAGTCAACAGGGAATGATTATAGGGTTTAGGAAAGGGTATGGAATGATTAGTGGTGTGCTATTAGGGAGAGCATTTTGGCAGCAGTGTGTAAAATAGGATGCAAAAGAGAGAAATGGGGACTGGGCGATGTGGTTCTGTGCAGGGTTTGAACATCAGGCATTGGTTTCTCACAGACATAGGTTTGACTCAAGCCAAGTATTCATGAGTTCCAATGTCCCGTTTTGTACAGGACTTGAGCACCAATCACCCCCCTATGGAGGTAGCAACAGAAGCTGTGCTATAACTGATCCTCAGGATTCTAAGTCTAATTCTTATAGGGCTCCTCTTAGGTCCTGGAGTTCCAGCAGCTCTCAATGGGCCTCTCTCTCAAGCTCCTTGAGTCTGATATTCCCAATCTCCACCATTTTCTTCTCTGAGACCCAGAGGAACTATTTCCTGCAGATGTGTCTGGATTACTTCAGCATCCTCTTTTTGCTTTTTCAGGCCTTCAGAGTATGTATAAGCCAATTTCTATGCTAAATCCCTTTATTGTAATACTTAGTGGGATTTCCATTTTTCTGGAAACCACTGATAGAATGAGGGCAAACAGACATATAATCTATGTCAATAACTTGGTGGGAACATTGCAGTGTAAAAGTGTGGGCATGGTCAGGGAAGAGAAGTAGCTGGATGTGGTTAGACAATGTAGCTAAACAAGGGATATCCTGAAAATTAAGCAAGGAAAATTAGAGTGGGATTTCAGTGATGTATTAAGTGTCCCATCAGGTATAAGCAATACTG
Organism: Vulpes lagopus; assembly: GCF_018345385.1. Lineage (NCBI taxonomy): Eukaryota > Metazoa > Chordata > Mammalia > Carnivora > Canidae > Vulpes > Vulpes lagopus. The sequence goes on along the minus strand of NC_054829.1, from coordinate 114,939,364 downwards.
ATTTCTGTAACTTGTGTTATCCATCTCAAGAATTTCCTCAAGAACACAATGATCCAGTGCAACTCTTAAAATGTGATCGTCTTTAAAAATACATGGAGACTCAAAAGCATCCCCATCAGGGTAAGTGGCCTATAGGGCCATCCAGGGAGATGTGTGGTAGGCGGATGGATATGTGGTTCAGAGCCTCATGAGAGCAATAAAAGCTGGAGATATATATATTTTGAAGTCATCAGTATACAGATCATAACTGAATTTTTGGAGGTCATTGAGGTCACCCAGAAAGAGGTCAGAGAGTGAGTATCATGCTTATGGCTAAATATGAGAAGAAGCAACAGTTTCCATTACTTTTCATTACGGTCTCTGTGCTTTAAACAAATCAATCTGATTTCTGTCTCTCGTGTATTATTTACTAATCCCTGCCTGTAACCTTGGAATAAGGTTATACAGACCTGGAATAAGGTATCTGCTATTTCCAGCAATACTTGCTGTGAAGACAACGTCAGATAGTAGAATAGGCTTGGGCTCAGGTCCTAAAACCTTGAGTTTGATGTGGGGTTGATATTAAGTCATCTCTCTGCTTCCTAATAGTTAAGAACTCTTCAACCTCAGGAATTTCCTGTTTTCTCTTGTGTAATATTAATATTAATAATAATAGTTTCCTCTTGGAGTTGTTGTATGCATTAAGGGTCACACAACAAACATTAGTTGACAGCTACTAAGTGCAGATTGCTGCTAGGTTGTCACCATGGGTGAAAGAGAAAGAAGAATGCACATTCCAGCAGAGGAGACAGATACACTATGAGATGAATATAACGCAATATATAAAGTGGAGCGATAGGGCAGGGGAGGATCGACAGATGACATTTCAGCTGTTGAAGTTGAATCTTGAGGAAACTTCAAGTGTAAGTTAACTGAGTGAAGATGGAGAAGTACAATACTGGGAATTTAATGTCAGATTTTCATAAAGAAGTTTTTTTTTTCTTCCCTTTGACTACTTCCTTCTAGTCCTAGCTCAAAATTCACCTATTTCAGAAAGATTTCCTGAGCTTACTGGTCATCTTTGTACCTCCCTTAGTCCTTTATTCTAATTTGGTTGAATATATACACATATATATAGTCATTTTGCTTTTATGGACATAATTGATAATTGTCCTTATATCTTAGTAGGTATCCCTATTTTTTTTAAATAGAAAGAAAATTTACTTGGGAAAGTTATTGTAAGTATTCTTTTGATGTTTCTAACAGTGTTCAATATAGTAAATTTTCGATAAATTTTTAAAAACTTTTTATCATATAAATAGCAGGTTGAATGAAAAAGGTATTTATGAAATGATTCTTAATACATAACCATTTTGTTTTTACATATCATAGAATATAAAAAACTAGGTGGTCACAACATTGTGGCACAAGTAGTCTGCACATTGTGGTAGGAAATGATGTGAGTGGAGGAGAGGTTTTGAGATGAGAAAGTCATAAAAACTCCGCAGACAACGCTCTTCAGAGGTTTTGCTGTGAGAGTAGCCGAGAAATATGATGATACTTAAGGGGAAATAGAAGGGATGTGGGGCTGTTTCTTTTTTATAATAAGACCCCCAAACATGTTTGTGTGTTCCTGGGAATATTCCAATAAAAACAACAATGACACAGGAGAAAGCCCTGCAACCTTTGCAATCATCTTTTCCATCTTCTGTAAAATGCAGGGTCTAAATTTGGAGATCACCAAGCTATTTTTATTTTTTTTATTTTTATTTTTTTTGATGAACAACAATTTTATTTTTCACACTTAAAGGCTAATGAATAACCATTACTAATCCTATTAAAGAAAACCCAACATCTCAATAGGAAAGGGTAACTATATTTACTCATTAAATACCATTTAAGTTTTCTACAACACAACTTGAAAATACCCAGCATGCACGTTTAATCTCAGTACAATGGATTTAAGACCAAGTTTACAGGTTACAGCATCAAGGCTAGATTACAAATTATCATAGTCATCATCGTCATCATCATCGTCATCATCATCCTCTCGTTTTCTTTTCAATGCATTTGATGATTCATTGGAAGTATTTTGTGATGACACCACGTTTGTAGTGATAAGAATGTTTTTGGACCCAATTAATGATGGATTAATCAGAGCATTCTGAACTGCGGATGTGGCAGGAATTGATGCTTTTACAGTTGGGGACTGTGATGTGGGCATCTGTACTGTAAACCTCTGCCCTGTGAGGGACATGGGAGTCCCTACTTTAGTTGACACTGACATGGTTTGTGGGGTTGGTGTACCAAGAGTGGGAGTACTTGGTTGGCTAGTAACAGAACCAACACTTAACCGTGGAACTGTTACTCTTCCCGCAGAAGTTGATGCCTTTTTTTGTAAAGACTTAAGTCTATAGTTTGGAGCCGTCAAGCAATATCTATCAGGTGGCAGCCTGGGGCCTGAATATGGCTTGATTAACGGCAAAGGAGTTTGATTTCTTTGCCTTGCAATATCCAATAAAAAATCTCTTGGGGGAGGAGAGGTAAAAGACTGATCAGCACGACACCGAATGGCCAGCCGCACATCGTCTGCATCAACAGTAGCCTTCTTAGCATGGCTTGAATAAATTTTTGCATCATCTAGGATTGTGGTCACATATCGGAACGCAAACTCCAACATCTGATTTATAACTCTTGGTTCATATTCTGTAATCCCCATATCCTTCAGGATTTGTGCCATCATCTGTGCATCTTTCGGCATGCTCTTGGGAAAAGCCATCTTGCCAGACTCCATGATATCTGTTGATCAGACTTCTTGAGCTAAATCACCCACATTAATGTATTTCAGTCCTGATCTTGATGCAAGTTCTTTGCTTAGTGTGGTTTTTCCAACCCCCGGGGTACCGGTGAGCAGGATGTTCGGGAGCAACCCACCAAGGTATTTTTAGCTTAAAAACTTCTGTTCTATGATTCTTTCTTTTGTTTTTTTTGGGGGGGTCATTATCCCACACTGATATGATTGTATAACTATTATAATGTTAGTATTTAAAGATAATTAAATTCTTAACAGAATAGGGAGTAAACATATAATAGAATGTTGTTCTGATTTTATATTGATGATTATTTCAAATAATGAAAAATAAGACTTTCCTGCTCAATGACATCTCTCAAACATACAAAACAGGATAGACCTTTCAGAATAGGTGACTCAAGAAATCTGAATCTAAAGGGAACATATTTTCAGTGAGCTAACCTGATGACTCAGGCAGGGTTATTTTTCCTGTACTATGAAGGGGAGATGTGTGATAAGCCTATGTCTACAGGGACTACTACATAAGCTTTCATCTTCTCACTCTCAACATGAGGTAGACAGAGCACCCTACTTTTCAGGAAAGTGCTTCACAATCTGTGAAAAGAAGGGGCAAATCCCTTGACTTTAAGTAAGACAAGCATGCATTTTTTTTTCATCCATGGAAGGGCAGGTTGGCCGTGGCATCTCCACTGCATTGACGGCCAGTGTTTTGCCTGCAGGTTTTTATGTCTGGCTGAATCCAACTCTTTAATCACCTTACATAGCAAGAGACTAAGAACTTGATGTGTGCATCTTAGACATGAAACAGGACCTGCTTGATCCATGAAATGAGGAAGAAGAGGGGGGAAGAACAGCCTCCCTCTGTGCTGTTTTGGAAACTCTGACTATTGTAATGTGTCCCCCAAACCACACTCACCTTCACCCCCAAATTATGCTTCACAAAGAGGCTGGTGCAGAGCAACATCATTGAAAATATCCTCACATGATCAGTGGTTTCAATTTGGAATCTGGTGCTGGTTTATGGAGGAGATGAGAAGGAAATTTTTCCTGTCCTGGGGATTTTGTATGTTTTTCTGTCTCTTAGATTTTTTTTTTCCCCTTAAAATGTGGTTGTGAAAAGCAGATGTTCAGTAAAGCTGAAAGTCTTGGAAATATTCATCATTGCACGGTAATCCAATACCTTATGGTGTATACACTGTCTGTAGTAGCAAAATGATCTTTTTTCTATGCCTACTATGGAACTGTAGCCATTGAACCAACGTAAAATATGCCCTCTATATTTAGCCTGCATTTAAATCCATTTATTGTTTAAAGAATATCATGCAATGCCAATTAAAGGATTTTTAAATTTTTCATAAATCAACTGCATATTTATTTTGCTGACTACAATGAGTCAGATAAGAACACTAAAAATTAAATTTCTGTCCCAAATATCACAAAATGAATATCAAGGTCCCCTTAAAAACTTACTGAGATCCCAACTTTACCTCTAATAGCAGTGTCCAGTGACTGGCATTTGGCAACACATAATGAAAAATCATTGTAACTGCTGTTTTGGTGTAGCATCATGGAGAACTAAAAAATTCCAGGGCCTCAGTCATAGCCCATTGTTGGAAGGTGACCTTGAACTTCATTAAATGTTCAAAATCTCTCACCTACTAGCAACATTCAAAATGTGAAGTGTTTGTCCAACTTTGATAAAACTACCGTTACTTTCTGATATTTGTCTGTATAAGGTATATGATTCATTACATTGGATTTATATTGAAAAAATAAATTTGAAACAAACATTTTGTTATGAACAGCAGATACTGATGTTCATAACTGGTTTCTTAAATACTGGGTAACTAATCAGTCACTGATATATCAACAAGTTATTCATGCTGTTCTTGTTTTCACTATGAAGTAAATTTTTAAAAAGCCCTTTGGCTGGGGTGTCATGTGATATTGTAATGATACAGAGCTGATAATAGTTTCTACTGGGGAAACATAGTAGCTGTCTGCACATTCACCAAAGTAATAAATAAGCAAATTCCCAGTTTATACACAGTCTTTCCTCAGTTTGCTTTCCGAAAATTGCTTTGAAAGTTAATTAGAATCATATAAAATATACCCAGCATGGTAGTCCATAAGAACAGCACATAACTGGGGAATATTTTATCAAAAAAGCAGAACTTTTATTTACTGGCTTAATTTGATAGTGTAGGGATCCCTGGGTGGCGCAGTGGTTTAGCGCCTGCCTTTGGCCCAGGGCGCGATCCTGGAGACCCGGGATCGAATCCCACGTCGGGCTCCCGGTGCATGGAGCCTGCTTCTCCCTCTGCCTATGTCTCTGCCTCTCTCTCTCTCTGTGACTATCATAGATTTAAAAAAAAAAAAAATTGATAGTGTACTTCTATGACTGCCACCCAGTCTTTCTTGAGTAACCTATCCACCTTCCTTCCCCCTCTCTCTGTACCCTCCACCTCAATTTAATTTTATATTGGTGCATCAACCATTGTTGAGAGCTACTTCTGCTCTCTAATTTTAGCAATATTATTTTGACTATTTGCATAATGCATAACAACCAAGATAATGACCCATCCCAGAATGTGTTCAGTCCATGATCCATGATTTGACTTTACTTATCAATCAGGGCTTATTGTTCTGTAGACATAGTCCCTATTAGTCATGATCATTGTATACTAAATCATCAACATACAGTTTCAAGCTAAACCAGCAATAATTCTCTTGGATGCTTACTTATGCCACATAACAGTGAGGGCTATGTGTATTCTATGCTATAGGCGGATGAGTACTTGAGGTGTGTGGGCAGCAGGCAAGGGAGGGCTGTAACCAATGGAAAGAGGGACAAAAAGAAGCAAAAATGAGTGACTTCTGTGGGTCTGATTTTATAGAACGATCAATTGCAACTTTTTTCTAGATGCCACTCTTTTAAGAATCTGATAAAAGCTGTGGTTAATTCTTTAGATTAAAGCAAACATGCATATACGCTAATTTTTTTGCATACAATCTCTGGCAGTTGTTAGGTCTCCAGAAGTTTCAGGCTAAGCACCCCTGTTGTGACCAATGGGGGCAAGGGTTTCTTTTTTTTTTTATAAATTAATTTTTATTGGTGTTCAATTTACCAATATACAGAAAACACCCAGTGCTCATCCCGTCAAGTGTCCACCTCAGTGCCCGTCACCCATTCCCCTCCAACACCCGCCCTCCTCCCCTTCCACCAGCCCTAGTTCGTTTCCCCGAGTTAGGAGTCTTTATGTTCTGTCTCCCTTCCTGATATTTCCCACACATTTCTTTTCGGGGCAAGGGTTTCTGAACAAAAACAAAGATGGGGATCACTGAGTGGGAATCTCTAAGAGAAAAACAAAAGATAGCTATTAATGAGTAGAAGAAGCAAAAGGGTTTATATAAACTTAAAAACAATGGGATTAAAGCAATAATGACAAGATTTAACGCTAATGAGAACTGCAGAGAAATCCTCTGGAAGTTTTGGTATCTTATACAGAATTAACAGTTAGGAAAATTGTTCAGAACTGGAACATTTTCAGAACTCTCCCTAAAGGGATACAATTTTGACAGACTTGTCTTGGCAGACTCTTAAAAGGCTCCCCTGGAGGCTGGTGTTGCCGACCACATCAGAATCAGAATTAGCAGAGCTATGGTAAGACAGGTTTGTCACCTTGGCTTTGGGATCTACTTAGAGAATAAGAAAGAGGGACTGGGGGTTTAGACTACGGGAGGTGTGCTTGGGCCACAGTTGAAAATGGGCAGTTTCAAATATCATTTAGCTATTCAGTGTAAAAGGATGCAAGGTGGGTGGAGTACGGGGTCCTCAATTGAACTGAGGCCTGGACATTCTTTGCAAAGCTTGTTCCTACACCCTGATGCTGATTTAGTGACACAAGAATCAAGAGACTCAAGTCCTACCTCTGGATATATCACAATCTTGTTTTATAAACTTGAGTAAGTTATCTTACATCTCTGGATCTCTTTTAAATGCTCAGTTAAAAAAAGGACCACAGGAGGCCTAAATGATCTTCAGATGATCTCTAAAAGGCACAGGAGGCCTAAATGATTCCTTTAAACTCTATGGTTACTGCAGAGAATGAAAATCAATGGGAAAAAGAACCACACTATATCAACAATGCTTTACTTATTTTCAAAAAAGTTTTCTTATGCCTACTCTGATGCTTTAGCTATGTTGATTAATAATTTTAAGCAGATTAATGTCATAGATTTCATAAAATAGAAGAATGAGAATTCTCAAACAGGGAATTCTTGACAATTGTGTGTTTCTAACAGCAGTTGGAAATCAGTAATGGTAGTTAACTTTTTAAAAAGCAAATACTGCATTTATTTACTCTCTTTGCTATGTGGAAACTTACCACTGCCAGCTTCAGCCACAGAACATTCTATAAGAAGCACTTGTGGTTTCCAGATGAGGGTGAGTGGATAGTGTTTTCCAAGGCTGCTTCAGGAGTATCTGAGATATGTAAGCATATTTTGCATCTTGGCACAATGGACTTGTTATGAATTCTCTGTGCCTGGCTCTCTGTCTCCTACCCCAATTATTACCTTCTTATTTTGGCAGACTAGAATGACCGAGGATTCATGTGGGATGAAAGAGCTGGTTCCAGTGGTCTCGGCAGTGCCTCAAGTCTTCCTTTGGGTAGATTCTTTTAGAATGAGGCTGGAAGTGCCACTTGGAGGATCTGATTCTACCCTCCACATTAAGCAAAACCCCACTCCATCCGTGTATCCTCAACTGGAGCCTGGGTTCTCATATGATGCTTATTTTTTCTTAAGTGGAGCAAAGCTTCTGCCAATAAAAAGTAAAGAATATTTATTTTATATTTATTTAAAACTGACGTATACTTTGTATGTGGCATTTAGTAGGACACTGCTCAAGCCACACTTTGGAATATGCATCCTTGTCAGTCCAGGCTTCTTGTTGCAAATTTCCTAGAAAATTGTCCTATAACATTTTAAACAGAAAAAGGTTAGTTGTCATGATTGCCAAAAAGCTATTTTTGAGGGGGCATAGTATCTGAAGTCCTTTAATTCACTTGATGGTTCAAGTCAGGGACAAACACTAAAAGTAATATGAATTCAGACTAAAACAAGAGACATGAGCCCATCTCTACTGGACATATGCCTTTTCTAGCAGTGCCTTACCTGGGTTTTCCGGGTCTCAGAGGAGTCAAAAATGCAGAATTATTTAAAAGTATCTGTTACTCAATATGCATCCCGGTTACTGACCATAGTCTGTCTGTCTGATCAAGTGAAAGTATCAGTTTTCTAATGTGGAAAGCCTATACAATCATTTCTTAAAGGAAATCCTCATATTCCTAAAATTGTTAGTTCCAGTTGCCATATTTAAAATGTGCTAAATATGGACACATGGAAAGAAATTCAGAAGACCATGAACAGTGTCTACCTTGGTTAATAGAGTAGAAAGATCACTGGGCTTTTTTTGTTGTTATTAGAATACTTACATTCTGGTCTCAGTTTTATCACCCATTATGTGTATGGTCTTGAAGAACTTATTTTTTTATAAAATGGCATGTGAAATGGTGGCCTACTGTGGTAGGCAAAATTGTAAGATGCTCCCTGTGATTCCCACTCCCAGGCATATATGCCCTGTATAATCCTCTTGAGTCTTGTGGGACCCATGAATACAAGGAAATATTACTCCCATAATTATTGATATTATGTATTATGTGAAAAGAGGAAGAGATTGTAATGTTGTAATAATAACTAACCTTGCGGAGAAGGATAATGACAGGAAGAAAGCAAAATGAGACTCCTAGGTGCAGACAATGTTCTCTTTCTTGATCTAGATACTGGTTACCCGGGCATGCACAGGTTATATAAATTCACAGAGCTAAAATATGTGTACTTTCTGGATTTTATTGCATTTCAGTACAGCATTATAGCATTTATATGTACTTTTATCTTATTTTTAAAGATTTTATTTATTTGAGAGAGAGACTGAGAGAGAGATCACGAGAAGGGGGGAAGGGCAGAAGGAGAAACAGAATTCCCTACTGAGCAGGGAACCCAACGTGGGGCTTGATCCCAGGACCCTGGGATAATGACCGCAAATGAAGACAGATGCTTGCTTAACTGACTGAGCCACCGAGGTGCCTCTATATGTACTTTTAAATAGCTATTTTTCTTTCAAACTATTCAAAAGTAAAAGTATCTAAATGATAAAAAGCAAAATTATTTAAATATAGTTGATATTAATTTGTTTTGAAAAATTATTTACATTTTATTAAATATTTTGATTAAAGTAACAGCATTTTCAATTCTAGCATTAAATGTTCATTTAATTGCTAGTGAAACAATTTATTTTGTGCTTCATGCATTTTGCATCTAGTTCCACTTATATTTAAATTTAAGAGTAATATGATTTGTGGAATATTGCAAACTATTCTTCAGCCACCATCTGCAACTGATGTGAGTTCTATACTAATTCATGAGTAGTTACACATTCAAAAATTGAAACACAAAAAGAAGGAAGAACACAGATGCTTGACACTACTATGAAATGGTACTTCATTATTCAAGAATCCTAGTATCTAGAAGGAAGCATTTTAAAATTAATTACCCCTTTTCTTTCCTAAGCACTGCCATCACCCCAATTTTTTCCAACCAGCAAAAGCATTGCCCATTTCTGATATTGGCAAATGAACAGTTCAGCCCACAAATCTTCATGTTCAGATGCAGTCACCTGTTGTTACAAGGACATATGGGCTAAGATGTGAGAAATATTTCTCTGGGGTCTGAATAGTTTCAGAAATGAGAGAGGATGTTTGGAGTTCCAGGTCATATCCTGCCAGCACTGGGAGCAGGTTCCCATGTGCAGAGCTGCCCATATGTTCTTTAGTAAATGTATTTATTCCTTTAATTTGTCTCTGATATGTGTGTTCTCTAAAGTGTAGAGCCAAAGCAGAAGCCTTTTTTGCCTGTGTGTAAGTTTGGGACTACTTGACAATGTTAAAGTGTTTTGAAAATTCTAGCATTTTGAAGAGTAGAGATTCATAATATCATTAAATGCTTTAATAGAGGAAGCAAATGTGATTTACTGCATGAAATATTGTATATCCTGGAAAATTATCCATCAGCACCATCATATTTATGCTTTGCATTTAACAACAAAGTGGTATTTGTTTTCCTTCCTTGTCTAAGGTACCCATTGTATTTTATGGTTTATTTTCAAGTCAATATATTTCTTAGTGAAAGTGCCTGCTTATTAATATTTATCAAAATAAGCCAAAATGTTTTTGTCTTTCTGTATGTTCCTTTCTTTCATCATTCACATTGTAACTAAATTTTTCCCACTATGAATTTCTTAGAAAAGTCCTTCCTGCTATAAAATATTGCTCCTTTTCCTAGTACTGAATATTGCTTGGCTAGAGAGAAAGGTGGCTCCTTTTTAAGGTAGTTTAGCATGGATAGTAAATATGACACTCTGAGTAAGATTGCTTTTATTTTTATTTATTTTTGTATATTTTTTGGAGTTTGATTTGCCAACATGTAGTATAACACCCAGTGCTCATCCCATCAAGTGCCCCCTCAGTGCCCATCACCCAGTCACCCCATTGCCCCACGCTCTTATTTTTAAATGAAAAAGTTTCGATGATGTTATCAGTTACTGAACTCTTTGATTATAACATTAGATTCAGCTGGAAAGTTATACAATTGGAAACTGCAATTCATGAGGTCCTGCTCTGAGCAGGTGTTCCTGCCATTACTACTAAATATAATTATAATTGAACAATTCTCAATTTATTGTGCCTCTGCCTTGAGTATTGTATAATAAAGACATGATTGTTAATCTAATAATTTGATAACAATTTGTGAGATGATGGTAGTGATTTCAATATAAATGAATTTAGTGTTCCATTGTAAATGTTTCTATTAGGAAAGAAGAATCAGAAACAAAAGTTACTTTTTACCACTGGATTTCATGGGAAGCTAAATTGTCAAATAATGTCTATCTCTTTAGAATTGGATGCTGCTTCTTTTAGAGGGAATAGAGAAATCATATCAGTCCCTAGAGGTTATATTTATATAAGAATGAAATGAACCTAATTAGTTCTCTGCCTAATCTCTTATAACATGGAATCTCTTGATATAAGCTATAAACTTTAAAAGTTGTGGTAAATTAAAATTTTATTTATTTTGGTTTTAGAATCTCTTTGAAATGTAATTGTAATTTTACTTCACACAAATTTAAATGATATAAAACAATTCAATGAATCGCTTCTATTTTAACTAATTTTGAAGTTTTGCTCTTTACCTGCAATCTCATTTTTTAAAAAATAATGTTGCTCTCTATTTATTAAAGAATAAGAAAAAAGAAAATCTTTATAGTGTCAACCTTGGACTGAGCACCAAAGGTGGGGCATTTTTCTATTTCTTCAAATATTTGTTCATTAGATTTTTTTAAAACTTTTGTTGCCAAATTAAAAAATAATATTGGCTGTAATTTGGAAGATGATACATAAATATAAAATAGTATTAAATAACTTCTCTTCTTGGTTATGTAAAAGGATGTAAAAGAAATCAGCTTAGTTATCCACATGAGGTCAACTAGAAAAGTAGACTGTGAACAAACATTTTTTAGACTTTGGATAATAATAGGCAACTCACATATTCATCCCCGACAGAAGAAGCAAAAGTGATGCAAGTCCTATAATTATCCTCCATTACTGCCTGGTGAAGTTTCTTGGCCATAGTGAAGAGGTGGGGATGGGAAACCATAACAGAGCCTAGAGGTCTCAATCCTTTGAGGAAACAGAGATGGATTGGGGATGCTAAATCAGACAAGCAGAGCTGAATACCAAGAAGAAGAGAATTGTACAGAGGGAAGTTGTACTAAAAATCTGCAGACGGGTCTCTCAAGTTCTTGACCCAGTCCTGACATGCACATATATAGGTGGAAACTAGCTGAGATAGGAGAATCACATGAACAATAAAAGCTAAAATAATCCCCAGAGTTTGGATGGCTCCAAACTCAGAAGACGTCATCAGTGAATTCTATCAGATATTAAAAGGAAACGTAATACCAATCCTATATAAATTTCCAAAAAGACAGAGGAGAGAAAACACATCCGAAACATTCTGAGTCCCAAATTAGCCTGGTACCAAAAACAGGAAAAAAATTAAAGAAAATTAAAGACTAATATTCTTCATTAAATGGGCACAATCATCTTTAATAAAACATCAGCAAAAATATTATAGCAATATTTTAAAAAATGGATGGCATCTCATGATCTACTAGGTTTATTCTAGGTGGTAGTAGCAAAGTTGTTTCATTTTGAAATCAGTCAATATAATTCACCATTTTAAAAAAATGAAAAAAAAACTATAGATGAAGAAAAACCTCTGGCATAATTCAACATCCTTTAACTCATGCACCCTGATAGATGACACACAGTTTCATTTGTTTCATTACTAATCTGTCCACTTTGGTTCGGTTTTTGTCAACCAAAGATTCTATGAGAGAATTAAGCCCAAATATTTTGAGGCAAGGCTTGGCAAATTTTTTTGTAAATGGCCAGATAATAAATAATTTATGCCATTGTACCTTGAAAGAAGCCATAGAAAATGTGTAAGCCAATGGGTCTGGCTGCATTTCGATAGAACTTTGTTTACAGACAATAAGATTTGAATTTCATGTAATTTTCATGTAACATAAAATATGCTCCGTCTTTACTGTTTTCAACCACTTAAAAATGTAAGAAGTTATTCATACCTTTAAAAAAAAAGATGGCTGTTTGGATTTGGCCTGCAGGCTATATTTTGTTGACTTCTGCTCTAAGATATTCATTGTATGTAATAAATTCATTTATCTCCTATGGCTTGAGCCTATACCATTCTTAGAAGAATTGAGAAAATTATTCCCAAATGTGTGTTCTTTCACTCAAATGTGGTATCCTGATTGAGAAAAGTTGCATCGTATCACTAGGTTTCCTTACTGTGAAGTTACTTCACCCCTTTGCAAAGTGCGTTTTTTGGGAAGAGATACTATGAGTTATGTAAATATCCCTTCACATAAATAAACTTTCAACTCATTCATGTAATTATTTATACCTGTAAGGACTTGAGATTTCCTATTTCATCTAATGAGTTGTAATCTGTTATTACTTATGTTGATGCTTAAATTTTTCCTGATTGGGCCATTCAGAACCCATTCATGCTGGCTCTTTCTTTTTGACATCTTTCCATTATTCTTTGAGCATTTCCTTTCTGGAAGAACAAGATTTTATAGATTCATCTTCATCTTGCTGATGCTTGCTGCTGCAGCAGCCTGGAATTAGCCATTTCCCCCACAAAACATCTGGTTCCTTTTACTAGAGAATGGGATTCAGAAGTCAGTATCTGAGAACTAGATGTGCATATTATTATCGGGGTGTTGCTGTACCCAGTGGTACGATCAGTGGGCAGACATCTATGTGTGCTTACATCTGTATTTTTTTACCTATCTATCACTATCTTTCTATTTATGTCATCTATTTGTTGAAAGATAATACCAATTCTATGCCAATTCTGTATACGCGTGATCATATAATACCCAATACTACATGGTTCATGCTAGTTTTCTCCCTTTTGTATACTTAATTCTGACAGTGAAAAACTTGGCTCCCATTAAGCAATACCCTTATATGTCACCAATCTCTCACAAGTTGCCATCACCTTACCCATGGAATGCTCTTTCCACACTGCTTTCTTCCTATGCAAGGATGTACCCCTGCACAAATGCCCTTTTCGCCTTTTTTGAGCTCCATCATTCCACATCAGTACATCTCTCTCGCCTTTGTCAGAGTTTGATACCCTATGTTGGGTTGCCCTATGCATGTATTCCCTTCTCAAACAGCTCAGGATTCCTGTCCCATGTGGACCCTTCAGAAAGGAATACAGTTGATACCTTGATTTTAGCCCGCCAACACCCATTTTGGACTTCTGAATTCTAGAATTATAAGATAATTTGTGTTGTTTTAAGCCACCATGTTTGTGGTAATTTGGTAGGACAGTGAGAGGAAATACTTAATGGTTCTGCCTCACTTAATTGCTTTAGGACTGAATTGTTTGGGAAGGGAAGGAAAGAGGGAGAGGGAAATAAATGCACGTTTTTAGAATCAAAATCATAACCCAGGGCACCTGGGTTGCTCAGTGGTTGAGTGTTTGCCTTTGGCTCAGGTTATGATCCCAGGGTCCTGGGATCAAGTCCTGCATTGGGCTCCCTCTGCCTACATCTCTGCCTCTCTCTCTGTGTCTTTCATGAATAAATAAATAAAACCTTTAAAAAAAAACCAAATAGATAATATAATAAGATAAATACAAAATAATAATATTAATCGTAACAATTCCAGGCAATGGATGGCTGATTTCAGAGATATTCGTGGGCCAGGAGGAGGCTTGTAGCATTGCTCAAGTCACATTTCTTAAGTAATCAAAGCTGGAACACTGCCAAGGTCAGAATCTCTCTTATACATGTAGTGTGTATATCCTTAGGTATGATGAGGAATAGAAAACTCCTTACAGATAAAAAGGAATTGTCATTTAAACAGTATCATTCAATGTCTACAGCCTTTCTGTTTATATTGTCTCATTTAATCCTCATAAATGAGCTCTCCCCATATTATTTTATGATTGGTTTTTGAGGCTCAGAGACACTAAGAATATGGCCATGAGCTGGTGCTTTATGGAAACTGAAGAACAATAGTGTCCTGACTCGACGAACAGAACTTTTTTTCTCTACTGAGACATCCCAAACTCCTGATTAGTCGTGAAATTTCCCATTTATCTCTTGCCAATTCATTTCCTACAGTGATTCTGTAACTCTTATTTGATTTATCTGTATATTTAATTTGCTCTATTACTTGCGGTTTGCACTCACTCAACAAGCCATGGATACAGAGCTGAAAGACCTTAGAAAGTGCAAAAATGGTTCTTAATGATAACACTTTTGGTTTTTCTTAAGCTAAATCTACTCTGCCTGTTACTTAGGTGCATTTTCATTTCCAGTGCTCAGGAGAGAATGTCGGATACATTATATTTTTAAATTCTGCTAAAGGGAAAAAACCCCATAATTTTGCAATGGAAGTGAATGGCCACCCTGTGGCTTTTCCATTAAAAGACTATTGAAAGCCAATTTAATTCAGTTTAACTGCAGTCTAGCATCTTAATAGTTGTAATAAAGAAAGTCATAAGGATGTTCATCGTCTCTGCATAATCTCAATAGCTCCCTCCAGAATTTTAGGGAAA
Organism: Vulpes lagopus; assembly: GCF_018345385.1. NCBI lineage: Eukaryota > Metazoa > Chordata > Mammalia > Carnivora > Canidae > Vulpes > Vulpes lagopus. The sequence continues at coordinate 114,924,291 of NC_054829.1, read as the reverse complement.
ATGCTTAAAATTAGCAATTTACTTTCAAGTTTTGTTTTGGAGGATGGTTAAGTGTACCCTAAAACATGTATACTTAGCTTTTGCAAAATATATTTTAAATGATAAGGAATTACTAAGTTCAAAGAAACACATACCCAATATTTCTGAATGCATAATTTTTTTTCTAATCTAGGTGCAGTGTTAATTTGGGATTTATTTTATAACGATTTTTTTTAAGAAAAGTATTCTAATATCATACTGAAGGGGATGAGAGATAATGGAGTTTCACTTTAATGAATAGCACCATAATAGTCATTTTATCACAAGGCTATTTCTTTTTTTTATAATAAATTTATTTTTTATTGGTGTTCAATTTACCAACATACAGAATAACACCCAGTGCTCATCCCGTCAAGTGCCCCCCTCAGTGCCCATCACCCAGTCACCCCCATCCCCCACCCTCCTCCCCTTCTACCACCCCTAGTTCGTTTCCCAGAGTTAGGAGTCTTTATGTTCTGTCTCCCTTTCTGATATTTCCCACACATTTCTTATTTCCATATCCAAAATGCCTATAATGGCACTATATGTTGGTATCGAAATTATACTTTCTGTTTGAAAGAGAAATTGAAATAAATTTATTTTAATCCCAGTTAGTTTTGAAGCAATTTCATGGAAATGGAGCATCCTTTATTTGTACACAATATTAATAAAGATAAGGAATTGGGACTTTGTGTTTTGCTACTTTGCCTTAAAGAGATTGTCTTGGGTCCAGAGACTCTCCCTACATGCCATGAAGCCTGTTATGTTGATGGTCAGATTGTCTCGAGCTGTTCAGGAAACCAAAGTTCTAACAGAAAAATAATCAGTTCCAATGAGAAAGAGAATTATCAAACGTACAGTCAAAATTTCTATATTCTCTTCCTTTCCTCTGAGAAATTAAAAAAAAAAGTCAGAAGATGATTCCATTAATACAAAATCAGAACAAAGAGTGTAGGATGATTATTAAAAATAAGATAGTGAGCTGTGAGTAACCTAGTAAGCCACTCTTCTCAGTTCCAGAGAAATATTTGCCAAGACATCGAACTGCTGGTCTGCTGAGAAAACTTGAGCTACGAACCCCCTACAAATTGATAAATTTGAACACGTTTAACCTTTTTCTTGAAAGTCAGGATAAAAATAACAAAGTTTTTCTAACATTTTATTATGGCGATTTTCACAAATAAAGCAAAATTGAAAGAATTTGACAGTAAACACCAAAATATCAACGAGGTTATACCATTAATATTTTGCTATGCTTAGTTTTATTACATTTCTGTCTGCGTATCCATGCCCCTCAGACAAAAAAAAAAAAAAGGATATATATGGCATGACACTATTTACATAAATTTCAGAAGAGCAGGCTCAGCTAATCTATGATGTTAGAAGTCAGGATGTGGGCAGCCCTGGTGGCTCAGCGGTTTAGCGCCGCCTTCAGCCCAGGGCATGATCCTGGAGACCCTGGATCGAATCCCACGACGGGCTCCCGGTGCATGGAGCCTGCTTCTCCCTCTGCCTGTGTCTCTGCCTCTCTCTGTGTGTGTCTCTAATGAATAAATAAATGAAACCTTAAAAAAAAAAGTCAGGATTTGGGCATCCCTGAATGGAGCCTGCTTCACCCTCTGCCTGTGTCTCTGCCTTTCTCTGTGTGTGTCTCTCATTAATAAATTTTTTAAAAAAATCTTTTAAAAAGAAAAAAGAAGTCAGGATGCCAGCCAGGCCAGCAGGAGAAGAGTCCTTGAAAGGGTCCATATGGAACTTTGTGCATGATAGTGAAGGAAGACTTCGACCACTTCCATTTTGACCTCAAACTTTCTAATTGATTAAGTTCTTCAATCAGCTTATCTCTTAACTCAGACAAAACACCCAGCAGGCACAGCATCCCCTGAAGGTCCCCTTTTCACTAAACCCTGACTTGTTTCTCTGCCTTCGAATCTTGTCAGTGGCAAATGGAATCTTAGTGGCGAATAACATGGGTCTATTTGGGAACCCTGTGCTCTTGCTCTCCTACAACCTGGCTACACTAGTGTTTTATTTCTTGATGTTGATGATAGTTTCACCAGGGTGTTCAATCTGTGAAAATTCACTGAGTTTATATGTGTAATGTGCACAGTTCCAAATGTTATAATTAAAAACAAAGCCAATACCAAACAGAACTATTATAAAGAGATTAAGCTCATATAATAAAATACAGAGGTCATCAGAGTAAATAGAAACCAAACAGAAAAAAATCTGATATATTTTTCTTATTGGAGAGATGTTCAAAGCAACTTAAAACTGGAAACTGGAAATAAGGGAGTGCAATGAGATACACACCAAATATGGATCAAAACAAAACAAAAACTAGTATATTTATTTTTCTAACAATTACTCTGGCTCATCCAGGATTAAATATTCTAATTGACATTAGCCTCCCCTTACACCCATTTATTTTACTCATAATTCAAGTAGGTTAAAAATTGGTAAAGATATCAAGGCGAACATCCAATAAAGGATATGCATTCTTCTCTACCATGAATGGGACATTTTCAAAATGATCACATACTAGACAATAAAACAAGTATGTCAGTAATCCTCAAACATCAACAAAACAAAGATGACATTCTCTGACCACAATACAAATTAATTTCACAGATTTTATTTATTTATTTATTTATTTTAATTTCACAGATTTTAATTTTAAGTCTCCAGATCTTTATCCTGAAAGCCGTATACTTACTTCTTTATTCAACTGCCCACTCAGCATAAACATGGGAATGATTAATAAACACCTCAAACACAACGTGGCTAAAAGTGAGCACCTAATTTCCCCCTGCCAGAGTTGCTACAGCCAGAAGTTTCCTTGTCTATAGGTTCTCAGGCCAAAAGACTTGTCTTTTGTCCATGCTTGTCTCCTCTGGCTTTTAAACCTACACCCAGTTTGTGAGGAAATCCTGAGGACTCTATCTTCAAAAATGACATCTCAGTAAAAACCATTTCTAGCCACCTGCGCTGTAGTTGCCCTGGCATAAGCCATCTTCTGCACATTTCCTTCTAACAGGTTTACCATGACCCACTGTGTCTATTTTCAACTATTGTAGCTGACTTGACCCCTTCTGTGGCAAGCTGGAATATGTCACCTCTTGTCAAAACGCTGTAGTGCCTTCCCACTTCATTCAGAAGAAAAGCCGTAGGATGGTCTCTAAGGCTCTCCTAGTCACCTCTAACACATTTCCAGTCTCCTATCTGGATACTCTCCATTGCTCACTCAGCCTCCAGCCTCTCTGTTGGTCCTAGAATGAATCAGGCATGCATTCCTCTTAGGACTTAGGCTCTACTCTTCCCTTTGCCTAGAAATCTTCGAGCAACACCTTTGGTGAATTACCTCGCCATCTTCAAGTCTTCCCTAAAATTTCTCCTTCTCTCTGAGATCCCATTACAAACCCATTTAATATTGCAGACTTCCCCTCAACCTTAGGCCCTCTAGTGGGTGCTCTGTGTGGATTTGCTGAATATCACAACCTGTGGTATGCAGCTAACACAACACTCATTAAACCAATTATATAGCCTACATGCTAATTTTAGGGAAGAGAGATAGAGACTAAACAAGCTTATTTTAAGGAAGAAATACAGGAAATAAACAAGCTAAGTATATAACTCTGTAGTTTCCAGCTAAAATTTTGACCTGATTTTCCTGGTCACATTCACTTGGATAGTCTCCGGACATTTAAAATCATCACTTTCAAAAGAGAAATCATCTTCAGACTGTTCCTAAATTCTTCATATTGTAAATAGTACCAATATTCACAGTGATCTATTCTGGGAGCACAGAAGAACATCCTTGGCTCCTCCTTCTCCCTGACCCATCTACAAACAATGACCAATTTTTGCAAATTTGCATTCTGCAACATCTCTCAAATCCACTTACATTTCTATGCTTCTTTGTCCAAATACCAAGATCCAAGATCCATTCACAACAGTTCTCATTTGCTTTGCTCACTGCCTTTGTAACTGTTCTTTCGGACTTCAACCCAACTCTGCTCCATATCCATTCACTTCATGATAGCTGCTATGGGCTGAATTGTGTCCCCTCAGATTTGTCTGTTGAAGTCCTATTAACTATGGATACAAAAATACAAGGACTTTGTCCTAAATATGGATGGTATTCAGTGTTAAGTGTCTGGAGGGCTTCCCACCCACCCATAGTCCTTCAAAGACATTGTGTAGGTTGTTTTTTTTTTAAGCACATAAAATGGCTAAATAAATTCCCGCAGGCAACTGCAAGGTTCTCCTTTCAAAGGTGTCTTGAGACTGCTTTGGTGTATAAGCTTAAATTCTACTGTATATAGCGTGGCAGCAAAAACCAAGAATACCTAAGATTGCATTCAGCTCAGAAGTTTGTTACTCTGCTCTAAGATTTCAGATCTACTCCCAAAGCTTTGCCTGTTTTATCCATAATATCCATATTGAAAATACTCCTTAGCAATCTACTACTAAATAGAAAAAGTTTACTAAATTAGAATGCTGGTACTTTTAAGACTAATTTGCTTTTAATGTAGTAAAGTTAAACCTGTTTTGAAGAAGGTCACCTTGCTTGATATTATAGTATAATATGAATATTTGCCTATTTAAAAACTTTTTTTTAAGTAGCTACATTCTAACAGCAGAGGAAGAAGCTAGGAGGAAGGGCTATATTGTTGGTTGGTGGGAAAGGAAGCTCAGAGAAAATGTTACTCCTCACCTTTCTTTCCTCTTTGTTCAAGACAAGGAAGGCTGCCTTGCCCTCGTCCCATAGAGGTGCGGCCATTTTTCATAGGCCCTTACTCTCATACATTCTTTCTTTGGGAATGGACAGACCCATAAAGCTTTGACCACATCACTCAGCATGGGGAGGATAGGGTCCCTGTCACTTACCCCTCTTTTCCTCCACTGGCCCTTTGCAGCCCTAGGTCTCATCTAGGGAATGGGAGTCCCCTGCACAAATTGTCCCACTCCATAGATCTTTGCCCTGGCTAGAATTGCCCTTTCCTTTTTTTTTTTTAAACATTTTTATTTATTTATTCGTGAGACACACACACACACACACACACAGAATGAGAGAGAGAGAGAGAGAAAGAGAGAGGCAGAGACACAGGCAGAAAGATAAGCAGGCTCCATGCACGGAGCCTGACGTGGGACTCGACCCCGGGTCTCTAGGATCATGCCCAGAGCCAAAGGCAGAGGTTCAACTGCTGAGCCATCCCAGAATTGCCCTTTCCTTACTTACTACTTTTGTGTAGCAATGACATTACATTTCATGAGGTCTGGATACAACCAAATTTAATTGCATTTCAAGTCAATTCAAATGTGATTCTACTTGCAAACATCTTCTGGAGCGCTGGTGAAAATAAACTTTAACACACACACACACACACACACACACACACACACACACACACGTTTTCCCTTCTTAGCCAGAAACTGGTACCACTGAAAAAATTGGTGCTAAGCACAGAAGAAATGTTAGAATTCCTGTTTGGGGTAAATACAACTTCTTTCTTACTTAGCAATATGTAAAGAATACATTTAAATCTTAAAACAGTTCCGATTATAAAGAGAAATACAGATTGTAGGTCAGGGGAAGATGTTGGTCGAAAGTAATCAGTAGGATGTATTCCACCTTCCAGAGAACCTGAACCGAAACCTCTTGTCCAGACCTTGCTCACTTATTATTTAGGTACATTTCCCTGCAGACTGTGGACACATTGGAATGACAGTGAGTATGGTTGCACATGAAAGGCTATTTTTCCCTTATTTTATATATATATCTATATATCTATATATAGATATATATATAAGTACCTTAAGTACTTAGGGGATAAGTACTTTAGGGGATATAGTACTTATTAAGTACCTTAGGGGATATAGAGAACCTTCTTTTCCTTCAGTGATTCACAAGGAACCATGACTATATTCTGGAGCTTAAAGAAGGGACAAAAAGTTAAAGATACAGTATTTATTGTAAATATAGAATTTCAAACATATTTACAGAGAAATGTAGACGGTGCCATTTTCATTATGAGGTGCCAACCCCATTTCACAAAGAGAAATATGTGCAGTATCTTTAAAATGGTTCCTTTAGCTCATATCCTCCCAGGAACTCCTATTCTAGTTGGAGTTTCCCCTAAGACCAATTGTTTGATTTTCATGTTGAATATTCCATAAAGAGTTCCACAATTTTCTATTGCCAAGTGAGGTGATCTTCCACTCATATTTCCACAGATGTGAGATAATATCAAATGGGAGGAAAAGTGAAACCAGTGGTCTCTAGAAGTGGATATGACTTTTATAAGCATGTGAAGCACAATATATGTTTAATACTCCATAGTTTCTCTGAGCTCAGCATAAGCTTTTCAGCATAAGCTCACATATGTGTTCAAAGGGCTGGATGATGTCATTTAGCTGGAGGGGGAAATGACAGGTGTGTTCAGTGACATTTTAAAGGTGCAAAATGATAAAAAAAATAATTAGACTTACTTAAATTCGGTCTTCTGGAAGGTATATATCAGACCAACACATGAAGAAAATAAAATATGTTGCATTATTGTCCATTATGTTACTCATGAGATATCAGCATTCACTTAAAAGTAAATGCATTTTATTTTAAATAGGGAAATATTAGAAGAAAAGTAATAGATATTTTGACTAGATATTGCCATGAAAGTTCAACTCTGTATCTATGGTGGCTCAGAGTTAAATCTACAATGTTAGAAGCGTAGGAAACATCCATGATCTCTCCTGCCATTAGTGAATTGCAAAAGATAATTTCTGTACAAGTCAGTCAAAACACTGTGTAGTGGATAATTGTAGAAGATAATTGGGAAGACTGCATTCCCTCAGATTAATGATAATCTTTAAAAGGTATGAATCTTGGGACTTTCATCCAAATACTACTGCAATGTGAATAAAATGCTGTGTCTACACAATTAACCCAGTGATGCCCATAAAAGTGAATATTACTGATATCATTGTGGCTAATGACTGTGCCTGCAGGCTAATAATGGTCATACCTAGATTTTAACTTTCCCACTGAAATTACGTTTCCAAAATGTTTGGGGACTGCAGTTGTTTTCACGGTTATCTCAACACTTGACAAATAGACAGCAAAACGTAAATCCAAATAATGTATTTAGAAATAACTGGGCATTTGTTCACAGCTTAGCTGTTCATTTCATATTGCTGCCACCCTGCATATGTTGTAGGACTTTATGTTTATATCTATCAACTTCAATTCCATTTTGAACTTGATTTGTTGCCTTTACTTACCAGAAATGCTCTCCAAGCAGTCCACAGATTCAGGAAAACTTGATCTGACCTTCTGCACATACTAGGAAGTTGCTTCATAAAATGCTCCAGATGGAAGTGAAGGAGTCATGTTTTAAAGGAGGGATGAAAGAAGAAACAAGTTGGAATATGTGTTTCTTCCATAGGAGGTAGACCTTATGGTTCTATGCATATGTTTGTGCATGTGTGATATTCTTTTACACTCTATGCCTCATAGTACCCACATATAGAAAGAAGTAGGTTGCTGCAGGACACAAAAGGCAGTTTAGGAGCACCTCTTTCTACTGATAAAGTGACACAGTTTCTGGTTTGTTCACATTTAAAACCAGAGATCAAATTGAATTTGCTTGTATTCTATCTGCAATGACTTGCAATCCCTATTTTAGACAAAAATTACAACAACTACATTTGATTTTTTCAGACCATTTTCATAGGTAATCCTTCCCTTCAACTACTGCTTGAAAAGCGGAGGCCAGAATTTATCAAGTAACTAAAAAAGAACAAACCAAAAGGTGATAGAGATAGGACACTCTGCAAATTTTAAATCTACTTCGTTTTATATGTGCAAATCCAAGACCTGTGATATTTATATCTTTAAAATCTTTAGCATTAGGATGCCTGGGTGGCTCAGTGGCTGAGCATCTGCCTTTGGCTCAGGGCAGATTCTCAGGGTCCCGGAATCGAGTGCCACATTGGGCTCCCTGCAAGGAACCTACTTCTCCCTCTGCCTAGGTCTCTGCCTCTCTCCGTGTGTTTCTCATGAATAAATAAATAAAATCTTAAAAAAATAGCAACAATCCTTAGCTGTGCATACCTTTGTTACTCTTTGGCTCAGGTGATCATTATTTCTTGGCTGAAACACTACAAATTAGTTTCTACCTCCGCAACTTTAATCCTATGCCTTCTCCACACTGCTGCCAGGAAGATCCCCTGTAGAAATGGTATCTGGTCTGTTATCACTCATCCCAAAGCTTTCATTATCTTCTTTATTTTTTTAATGAAATCAGAACTCTTTGGCTTGACCCTGAAAACAATCTGCGGGTTTTTTCTCAACCTCTGTGTCACCAGATCTTGCCAATCTCTGTTTTTCTTCTCAAGCTCCAACTGCTCTGAAATGCTTGCCAGTCCTTGAACATGTTCATCTTGTTCCTGAAACTTCCTTCTGGTAGTTCTTTCTCCCCAAAAGACAGTCCCATGAAAAGACCTGTGAGCCTTATGCATATTTTCTCATTCCAAATGTCAGACCATTTCTCAGTCTTTTTCTGACTCTCCTCAGTTCCTATCCTCTCATTTCTTAGGGAAAATAAGGCAACTTGCAATGGTTGGGAGAACAGAGGTCTGAAATCAGATAAATCTGGCTTGAAATCCTCACCCCACCATTTCTAGCTATGTAATCGTGGCCAAGCTCCAGGACTTCTACAAGCTCTATTTCTACAAGCCCCAGAATGATTGTGAAAATTAAATAAGATTTTGTATGTAAAATGATTGTACAATGCCTAGAATACAACAGAAATTCAACCCACTTCTCCACTATCTCTGTTCTTCTGTAGTAACTTGTATATACCTATCATAGGATATCATCGCATTGAATCATGATTAAACATTACTGAAATATAACATCCTTGACTATTTAGAATTTATTCTATTTATATATCTACTGAATTAGAGACAAATGGGGCTGGCAGGGCTAAGTAGGGGCCCCGGACTCAGCCTCACAAAAAACCCAAAAATATGGAGATAAAAGTAAACCAGACTTAAATAAACCAGACCACCCTGTCCCAGGTGCCAGAGGTGGGGTCTTGTTGTCACAGCTCCTTGTGACCAACAAAAAATCATCATACTCTAAAAAGGAAGTAAGCCATTAAAGATGTTATACTAGTCCTTACTCAATGGTGATAACAATAGATATGTTAAAAGGATTTAGGTTCCCTGATTAGCCTCTCAATAAAAGACCAACCCTACAACCTCACAGTGGCAACACTTTCGGGACCCCTCTCACTTCTAAGAGCTTTCTCTGTATCTTTACTTAATAAATTTCTATCCCTTTACTCACTCTCCTGTGTCCGCGAGATTCATTCTTCGATTCCATGAGACAAGAACCAAGTTTTCCTGTACTACTACTGCCTCACACAAAGCCTATACATGTTAGGCCCTCAAAACTTGTGGTATGAATCATTATAATCTGTTGATCACTTAAGTGCATGAAGATATTAACTATTAGAAGGCTATGCACGTAAATGAATGAGAAGAAAAGTTCAATGTTTTATCAATGATTATTTCTATATGTTAGGAAAACAAATAGAGGACTTCTCTGTGATAGAAAACCATAGTGCTAGAATTTGTAATTGAAGGTATGCTTTATGAATCATTTACTCAGCTCTCCACATTTAACTCAATTAAGCCTCGCTCCACAACTTCAGGCAAATCAAGCATCTGACAAGGATAAGGCTATCCCACAATCTCATTTTCTGGTGAAAGTAAATATAGGAAACAAGCCCAGTTTATTGACAAGGGGCTAAATGTGTTATTCATAGGAATGTATTAATGATAGGAAAAGCTTGTGACCATTTAAATTATATAAGCTTATTCAATTTGAAATGCAAAATTGTAAAACTGTAACTATATAACCTGCTCATTTAAAACAAATGTTGGTTAGAAAGTTATTATACGAAGTACTGCCAAAATAAAAAAAAAAATGTAGACAACATAAAATACTTCTACTGAGGAATGCTAAAACAAAAATCAAGAGTCAAAGCTAGTGTTCATTCATTCATTCATTCATTCATCCATTCAAAAAAATCAGTCAGTCACTATCCATTAAGTACATACTCTGTTTAGATAATGCTAGAGATAGGAGATAAAATATTGGAAGAAAAAAAGCCCAGGCATTATTCATACAGTGCATATGTTCTCATGGGGGAGGCAGACAACAATTAGCAAATAAATAAATGAGCATTGTAATTGTATGTAGTCCAAAGACTTTTATAAGATAAAAAAGTGCTATGATAGATACAAACTAGAAAAAATCTGCAGTGGGCCTCTCTGAGAAGTTGACTTTTAAGCTGATTACTGAATAACCTAGCCATTATAATTGTAGGGGTCAGGTGTTTTCCATATCTTGGACACAGCAAGGACTAAGACTTGTGAGTGGGAAAGACTTATAATGTTCTAGTAATGGTCAGAAGGCCATTGTGCCTGGAAAATAATGAACAAGAGGAAGGGTGACACCAGATGGGTTTAGGGAATATGTAGTAGCCAGTTATTCAGGATCTTAGAAGCAATGGTAAAAAGACAGTGTTGTATTTTAGGTGCAATGACGAGAAATGGATTATTTTAAGCAGAGGGTTAATTTATTAAATTTTCATTTTAGAGAAAGAACTCTGGCTTCTGCAAGAGTAGAAGCAAGAAAACAGAAGGCATAGGCATTTCTCTCACAGAATGAAAGATTGGATAGAGAGGAGTGACAGAGGGACAGTGGATTCGAGATACCTGTGCAGGTAACAGATAGGGTTGCTGCTGAAGAGGATACAGAAAAGAGAGATTCATTGCAACCAAGATGGATAGTGATGCCACGTACTGAGGCAGAAAAGATGAGAAGAGCAACCATGTTGGGGATAGGGAATAGAATACGCAAGTTCTGTTTTGGTCAAGTTTGAGAACTGTATGGATCGTTCAACTTAGTATTGTTACAAGCAAGCAGATAGATTTTAAAATCAAGGTCCAAGAGAGGTGGTTCTGGGGTGGAGATCTAAATGTGTCTATCATCAGAATTTGTATTTTAGTTAAAGCCATGATAAGAGAGGGAGAAGAGAGCAAGATGTCCCATGTCGGGCAGTAGAGGTGAAGCCATTGAAGGACACCAAGAAGCAGAAAGCCCTTAGAGTGCCCTGATGAGGAAGCCAAAATAGGTGCCTGGTTTAACAGGAAAGAAATGTAAGTACGAGAGATCCAGTGCCCTCGTCAGCCCTATTGTTAATGAAAGGATTCTGAGCTATGAACATCTTGCATTAATTACATGGGGCAGAGGGAATTAAGCAACTTATGAACTCTTCCTGCTATGTATGAACAGAATGGAGAAGAGCAGATTGGGGGTGCATTTCCTTTAAAAGGAATCCAGATAAGGAGTAGAAGTTCATTTCCTGTTAGACAATTCTTGATAGATCAGAGAAAATGGCCCTGTACATATTTGGCAAAATGTTGAATTAAAGCACATAAATATGTTATGCCCAAGATGGCAAATCCGAAAAACCACCAAGGAGCCAACATGGATGCAAACACACGAGGGTTTATTTACAAGCTGGAGCTTGGGTCCAAGTATACTCCACACGGCAGAGCAGGGGCTTGGACCCCGAGGTGGGTTACAGCTGGTTTTTTATGGGCTGGTCTAGGGGATTTTCAGAAGGGGTGGAGGAATTTTTTTTTTCCATTCCAATATGGGGGAAAGTGTGGAGGAGTTTCTTAAGATCTGATATGGGATTCTCTGAGCTCTGTTGTCTTTCTGATATGGGATTCCCTGCTGAGGGCATTCTGAGCTTTGTTCTCATTCTAATATGGGGCTTAACTGAAGTAAGGTAAAGTTCAGCCCTTATTCCCAGGGGCCTAAGATGGCTGCACTTGTGCTAATGCTAAACTTGAGGTGGAATGGCCTTAATTTTTCTAGGCTTCCACAAATAGTAATAATACTACTAAATAATAGAGATCTTTGACCTACTGACCCTATATAGCAGTGGAGCTTCAATCTCTGGCCAGAACTTTTCTGTCTCAGGGTGATTCCAAGTTAACCAACAAGTGATTTCAAAATACCGCAGTTTTGCTAACAGACAGGTCTGAATATTCCACATGAAAGGTTGCCAGACCTGACTTCTGAAACCACTAAACCTTTGCCAAAGCATTTCCTTCTGGCAGTACCTGTGCTTTTTGTGAGCCTAAGGCTAGATTTCTGGAATATGAGATGCAAAAGCAGCAGAAAGACAAACAGTATTGAACTACACGACACCTTAGAATTCCACCTCAGAATTCACTATGATGATTCTCAAATCACAATTTTGATGATAATTACGCAGAGCCCTACTCACTGCAAGTGACTCGCCTGGGGTTATGTGGATGATTCCAAGCCATGGGAGACCCTATGACTCCCGATTCCTCTGCTTATACTATAAACACCCCAGCAGTTTCATTATTAAAATACAATTGCTACCACATGGAAGCAAAGCCTAGAGGACCCAGAGATCCTCAGCCTGAGTCATTAACTCTGAAAACTTTTTTCTGTTCATCGACCCCTACAAAAGACAAAACTCCTTTTGTTTTCCAATACACTTGCCTTCCTAAGTTTGCTAAAAATTGACACAGTTCTTTTTAATAGGCAAGACATTTTCCTTAGACAAGAGGTGGTAAAATTTTTGTCAGAGCCTTTGGCAACTTTACCCAAGAATATGTAAAAGTTTTCCACAAAAAGGTAAGGAGTGTTGAAATGAAAGATCTGTTTCAATTCACTTGCCAGCAGTTATTTCTCTGCCGAGTATTTGAGGGAGAAGAGCAATGAAATTTACAATGAAAAATTTTAATCTAAACTCAAACTTAAAATTTCAGAGGGACCACTTTCCTCCTCTGGAGTAGAGGAGAACCAGTTACTGTAAAGTTGTTGAAGAGGCCTCAAAAGAGTGAGCCTCGGAGGGAGGAGTATTTTGCAGAGTCCACGTTGAACAGTTGTTCATGGTCACGTGGACCTGATTGTCCGGCAAAGCCAGGAAGCTCCCATGATTCTGGGTGGGTGGACAAGACTTCCAGGACATCACTAGTGGGACCAAATTTAATGCAGAGTCCCAGGTATCAGCTGCTCTGCTTTCCAGTTTCCTCTGAGCGGAAAACACCGGTGTGGCTTCGGTTTTACAAGCAAACTCTCAGATGACTGCTAAGGGGGCACAACTCAGCCTGATGCAGGACTTGAATATCCACGCGGCCCATTGAATATACCAAACACTCTTTGGCTTCTGTGAATCTCAGATATTATGAAAGGTCCCCATATAATTTTCTTGCTACTCAGATTAGGTAAAATCAACAGCCAGTTAAATAAATTACATCCTGAATTATCCTGAATAAAATAAAATTACATGGGCATAAAATTCCTTCAAAGTTATTGCAACTCATCTCATTTAAAGTGAAGCTAAGGGGATCCCTGGGTGGCTCAGGTTTAGTGCCTGCCGTTAGCCCAGGGTGTGATCCTGGAGACCCAGGATCGAGTCCCATGTCAGGCTCCCTGCATGGAGCCTGCTTCTCCCTCTGCCTGTGTCTCCGCCTCTCTCTCTCTCTCTCTGTTTCTCTCATGAATAAATAAACAAAATCTTTAAAAAAAAAAAGTGAAGCTAAGATACCGTATCATTCCACAAATCAGAAATAACAGACTTGCAGAGCGATGACTCCACACAGAGAAAATGGAATTTAGACTCCAACGTGGGACTTGCAGATCCACTTCTCAGAGCTTAATACACTGAAGGAGAAGAGGTAAGCTGTGCTATTCAGCTGGGTAGAAATTTAATGGGTCAATGAGATAACAAATGAAAAAAGGCCAGGGTTTATAACATAAGAGAGGAGAGGAAAGACTTGCAGGAGATGAGATGGGAAATGTTAGGTCCAGATCATGTAGGACTGACTGTCACAGAGAGGTCTTTGTGCTGCAGGTAATGGAGAATGATGCCGAGTAAGCTGTGACATAATTAATTTAGGGGTGGGAAAATTCATCTAGTACTGGCATCCTGACTAAGTATAAAAGGAGAGAAATAATATCTCAGTAACTTAACCGTGGGTAGGAAAGGAGTGCACCCGGAAGCAGGGACACCAGCTCTGTCAATTGTCTCCATCTCCCATCCCTCCCTTTTAACCCAACAGCCTTATTTTCTCTTACCGTAGACTGGCAGGTGTGGGGCATAGGGCAGTGGGACATGCCTGTAGAATCTTCCGGCCTCATGTTTCCACAACTTTACAATCAAAAAGGAAAGGAATCTTCTTCCTGTAGCTTCCTTGTGAACCTCTGTGGGGAAAGACTCCAATTTCTTCATTGTGGGAGGTGGCCATTCTTCAATGTGTCACTCCAGTCAGAGTCAGCACTTGCCTGAAGAGTTGAAGGAGCACAGGGGCAGTTCTGCTACTGGAATAATGAGGGAAGAGACAATAATAATTAACCCCTGTAGCCACCATCTGAACCTGTAAGGTGAAAGAGATGGAGAAACTGAAAATGCCTCATGTTTAGGTAGGTCTTGGGGGGTGCAGGAGCTGGACGTGCCTATAGAGAAAGTGCACGGAAGAAGAAAGGAAAAAAGGAAGATGGAGCAACATGATAAACTGACCTCGAAACATGTCGAACGTGAATGCTGAAGTGGACAGAAAGGAAAGAGCAGTGAGGATCTGGAATTCAGAGGCTGGTGGAGTTAGAGCCTTGAAGGCAAGAGAGACAGAGTCTTAGCTGTGAAAGTAGATGGAATCCCCTCAGCAGAAGGGGTGTGAAGTGGGGTTACACCAAGGGACGTATTGAAGAAGAGGGTCTCCTGGGTACAGGGGCATCCCAAACAGCAGGGGGAAAGTGTAAATAGTTTGGTGTCTGAGGAGAAGACCTGCTCAACACAATGAAATTCAGCAGCTGCTGAATTAGGACTAATATGAGAATTAGGACTAATATGAGGCTGAACACAGACTCATGGACTAAGAAGAACTGTTGTTGGAGTCCCACAGCATGATTTTAGTGGGAGAGTTTTCACGTGGAAGGTGATGGCTCTTGTTTGAGGAAACGGGTGAAGGACTCAGTGGAGAGGACCTGGGGGTGGCTGCATCAGGGGCAGCATCTGGCTGTGCTTGTGTTCTCCGTGACCCAGCCTCCCTCTGTTTCTTAGCTGAGTTGCCAACGCGTCAATAAATTCGTGAGTTACCTGATATCTTTTCAATGATCCCACATGACTCCAGTTAGGCAGAGTTGGTTTCTGTCATTTATAACTAAGAAATTTGCCAGGTACACAGACTTTATCCTATTTTGCATCTTTGAGGTTCATCCTGTGTTCTAATGGAAGATGATAATTGAATGGGAGAGGGTCAGCATACTCTTGAAGTGGCTTTTTAGTGTTAAATAGCTATTTTAATGAATATCTTCTCACTGTGCTAGAACTAATGTGGTTTTCCTTCTAACTAAATGTAAGATAAACTACCTCCTGTCTAGTACATGAGTCCATTGTTATGATTAAGAAATATGTATCACGTAATTTAATTCCAATTGATTTCAATTCCATTTTAAAGGTATCGAATCACTATAACTTATTTTCCTTCTTTCTTTTTGTTAGAATTCAGGAATATTTTCAATCATTTTGCTTAAAAATATTTATCTTCTGGGGCACCTTGTGTCTCAGTGTTTGAGCACCTGCCTTTGGCTTAGGGAGTGACCCCAGAGTCCTGGATCGAGTCCTGCATGGGATTCCCCCCAGAGAGTCTGCTTTTCCCTCTGCCTGTGTCTCTGCCTCTCTTCTTTGTATCTCTCATGAATATATAAATAAAATCCTTAAAAAAAAACAAAACAAAATTTATCTTTTAATAGATTATTAATTTAAATCCCAGATTTTTTTTTAAAGATTTTATTTATTTATTCATGAAACACACACACAGAGAGGCAGATACCCAGGCAGAAGGAGAAGCAGGTTCCATGCAGGGAGCCCACCGCAGGACTCGATCACGGGTCTCCAGGATCACGTCCCGGGTTGAAGGCTGCGCTAAACCACTGAGCCATCCGGGCTGCCCTAAATCCCAGATCTTAAGTTAAAATATATACACTCTTGCCAAATAGCAATTGTTTTAAATTTAAGTTTCTCCATATCCTAGAAAAAATATTAATAAATAAAAAGTGAACAAGTGAAATTTCCATAGTATTTCAAAATAATGTTTTGTTTCTTTAATTCATTTGCTATTTTATTTTTATAGATAAATTTATGATGTATTGAGTATTGTAGAATGTATTGGAGTTTATAAATGCATTTGAAATTGTAATGCAGCTATTTAAAATTGATGACGTTTAAGACATCTTTTACTCCAATATAGAAAATTCACTGTTTGTTACACAAGTTTGCTATATTATTCCTTGCTGAGATGGATAAGAGAAGGAAAAGCATCTTATTAACTCTTTTTTATTGTTCTACTTTATATATGAGGTAAGGAATTTATAAAAGGCAACACTAAACATCACATTTCATGTCAGTTCTGTGATAGAAATCCGTTGCATTTATAGATTCAAAGCCAAGCTTGAAAAAAAATCTCAGAAGCTAAGGGGCTAATGACCCTATAAACTGTAAAATGTGTTAACAGCAATAAATTCCTCTTCCTCGGTTCAAAGGGCATTTGATTATATTCTGTACTGTCAGGGTCACACACATCGGAGCTCATCTTGGAATGATAAACAAGGCAGGCCTGTAATGTACACCAGAGAGTGACAAGACACACCTGTCACTACAAGTTTTGAGACAAAACAGTAGGCACATGCAGACAGCTGTGTCATCCATGAGTGAGCTCACTTGCAGGCTCAGCAACAGGCAGGAAGAAACTCCCCAGTCAGCTCAGACTTCAACATCACAGTGTATGCAATGTCACATCTTTGATTTTTATGAGATCATTTTCCAATTGAAAATTATGTCAGCTAAAGTCCATGTTCATAAGCTTTTTATACTATAAAGAGCTATTGATCCCAAGTGGTTTTCATTTGCGTATGCTCACATGAATATATCTTAATTACTGTTACATAAGTGTTAATAAATATTCAGTTGGCAGAAAAACATGAATTATGATACAACATTTCAATAACTTGTCCAAGGCTTTCCTATTAGTATGATTTAAAAATATCCTAAGAATTTGATTTATGTATCTTTAAGAGGGGAAAATTTTTGCCTTATTTGAAACTTTTCGAGCCTAGAACGTTTTCCTTTTGTCACTGAGGTCTAATCATGCACACCTCTTATAGAGAACCACCACAACACGCCGTCTAAAATTTTTTTCAAGGTAACTAATTGAAATGTATTTTTTTTATCTTAGATGCTTATTTTTAACAGGTGGTACTTGTGCTGGTTTGTTATTCAAGGAATACTTACTGAGCATTTGGTACTACGTACTATTTGGAACATATGTAGGAAATGGTTTCTTTTTTTTTCTTATTTGTATTCTAAAGAAAGCCTGTGCAACCTTCTTTAAAAAATATGGAGTTTTGTTGGTTTGTTAATATCCATCATAATCTAAAAAAATCTGAAGCAGATCTGACATTCTTGAAGAATTTATTTCACTTTCTTTGGTCTGATTCTTCATGATTCAGAATCACAATCTAAAAAACAATTTCATATTCTGGTCTAAAAAAAAGTTATCTCGACAAAATTGTTCTTTTAATTTAGAAGTTTCAACTTCCTGTCTTTGTTATATTTTGACCAAAATCATTAAACTAATTTTTAAACTAAATTTTCACTGAAAATATTCCTTTTGAAATGGCTATTTAGTGAAAGAAAAAACCCACACATTTTACTAAATCATTATTATGTCTGTTACAGGGTTAATGATCCAATAATTGTTTTCCATGTTTTGTAGTACGCTAAGATGGATCTTAAATATTTTTGGTGTACTAATTTATGAAAAAAATAATTTCAAGTTATGAGATAGATGCAATAGATTGTTGCATTGAGAAATTCTATGACCAATTTAATGAAGAGTTTTAAAATTTTCAGGTAAAATGAAAGAAAATGAGTGTGACACATTTCATATCAAATGCTGTCCAATGTTCAAATAAGATAGAACAAACAGGGTGGCCCAGCGGTTTAGTGCAGCCCTCAGCCTGGGGTGTGATCCTGGAGACCCAGGATTGAGTCCCACATCCAGCTCCCTGCAAGGAGCCTGCTTCTCCCTCTACTTCTCTGTCTCTCTCTGTCATAAATAAATAATAAAATCTTTTTAAAAAGATAGAAGAAAGAAGAAACATGAACATTATGAGAATTAGTATTCTTTACATATTTATGTTGACAAAGGTAAATAATTATTTATTGTTGCAATCTTGATTAAAATTATCATTGACTATGACTAAGGGAAATGTCAAATATATTTTACTCTAAATCTTCTATTTCACGTAGGAATACAATAGCAAACTGACAGTCACATGCCTATACCATAAATTAAAGAATGAAATCTTGTTATAGTGAATATTTATTCAGTGAACACAACATTGCTGCAGTGTGACAATAATTTCATGGACATTGGTTTATTTTTATTGTAATATACTTAGGCATTGTGGATAATGGTATTCTTGACATGTGAAAAGATGGAGGTGCCTGCAATTTCTGAAAGTTAGGCATTGATTTTATCCTATATTTTATGACAATACTTATCAATAGTAACCAGTCATGTTCTTTTTTAAAGTGAAGAGTTTTCAAATCTATTCCTTTCTCATGCATTAAAGGCCCAAGAAAAGTAGAGCATAAGTTTCTTTCAATTTTCTGGAATTTATTTGTGATTTCTCAATGTTTTCCAAGTGTTACTAGAAAGCTCCTATTTGCTGTTAGTACTGAATTTTTAAATATGTTTTTGTTCCTTGTCAGCAACTTTTCAAAAGTCAGGCCATTATATTCCTTTGGTAGATTTTAAGGGAGGGCAGTTGTCATCCATGGCAAATCACCAGACAATATTAACTATACCAGGTGAGAATAATTACAAACGTGTGTGCAAATACACTTAGGAAATATGGAATCAGTGCACGCATGGATCACATTCCTGTCCTCTCACAGAGATCCATCTTCTCCATGTCATGTAAATGGTACATTCACTAGATCTTGCTTCTGCCACATACAATGCCTGCCATGTTTCTAATATTCAATGGATACTGAAATAATAATAAAAGAGTAGATTTTCTTTTTCTTTTTGAATGTAGTGGCTCTGCACAAATTTTCACTCTCTCATAATATATTAAAACAAGTTGCTTTTGGATAGCTCTTAAAATGGCCATTTTGAATCTTAACAAATAATTTTTTAAATTTTTGAAAAATTTGAAAACGAAGATTTCTGCCTCCCTCCAAAATAAACAATTCTCTTCTGCTTGATCCTGGCAATGTAACAATCACCTCCTTGCCACAAGGGTTTATAATGCTTGCAATACACAGCTGTGGTCTACAGATGAATTTCTCATCAGTTCAGTCATAATAGGTGTAAAAAACCTAATTTGGAGCAATTTGTCACTGGAGAAAGTGAAAATAGTTTACATTAATAAAAGAAACTATGAGATACATCCCACGTGTTCTACAGACTGTGGAGTTGTATGAAACTCTTGTAAAAGCAACATGAGTGTATCCAGATATAGTTCGATGGGGCAATAAGACCACAGCCATCAATTATTTCAAGAAAGCCTGTCTGGAGACAGTCATGCCCAGCACCTGAATTCACTTTAATGGTGGAAGTGGACACATATGCTTAGGGAGTTCAAATCCTTTATGAGTAACACTCACTTATGATATATAGACAGAATGCAAAACTGGATTTTTTTTCCTTTTAGCAAAGTGGATGTTCTAAAGTACATACTTTATACATCTTTTTGAATGTAGTAAAATCGTGACTGTTTTTTAAAAATGCTTAGAATCTGCTTTGGTATTGTTCGGTATTGAACATAAGAATTGATGCTTTCACAGAATCCGGCAAGTATGGATATTCCACTTGCTTTGTGATGGGAGAGATTTAAAAATTAGCAATATTAATTGATTGATACTGAATATTGAAATAGTGTTGCTCTTGACAAACTTGGGAAGACTTTTACCGTCTTAGGACAGAGTCCTTCCCAGGAACACCTGTATTTTCAGTATTATATCTCATTTCAAAAGACAGCAGAGTGAATGATATTTGATGGTAGAGTAACATGATGTAAAGTTCATTACTAAATTCAGATCTGATGGACTTACTCGTTTTATAATGAAGGGATATAGAAATGTCCTGAATACCCAATATTTTTATATTCAGAACATTTTTAGACATAAAAATATTCATATTATGCTAGGCATACATTCCTTTGTTTCATTTTATAACAAGCATTTAAACATGAATTGAAATACCCAGATTACTGTGAAGGGGACCACATAGCAGCTGATGGATAAAGATCATCATTCTTATCTGAAACACATATACTTTTTCAGAAAATAGATGGTGATTAAATTACACCTTTTATTCTGACTTTGCTAAATTAATTATGGTACTTTCCCATATACACATCTATGTATAAAACATATATATAATATATACACATTTATTTCAAGTATTAAATATACTCATAAGGTATTCAAAATAAGACACAAATGTTTAATCTCAAACTATGTTTAAAAATAAAGAAATTATTAAACTATGTTCACTTGTTCTAGAAATTACAGTTTGCTAAGACTTTTCTCTAGTATCATATGGCCATCATCATCTTAAAAGACTGGTAAATTAATTTAATGCTTTTTGTTCTCTCCAAATAATATTTCCTAAGTGGATAATTTTGATTTTTGTATTGTTTTGCTTCCTTCTTGTTTTCAATTACCTTTATTCTGGCAATGAAACCACTCAGCAGAAAACTGGGAAACACGGAAATCAGACTCATGAGATTTGTGGAATCTAATAGAGTCTCACTGCAGGAGATCAGCGTGTAAATCCTCAATGCAGCAAAGAGGTGACAAGTCCCTAAAGGTTAATACATACATGGATTTCAATTTAAAAAATACCAGTCCCTCCTCCCCAATCTATAAATATCTAGACGGCACCATAGTCTATGCATGGTGAAAAATAAAGGGAAAGTAAAAGAACAAAACATACAGGGAGTGTACACAACTTGGATAATCATGGATAATTTTCTTTCTTAATTTCCTTGAGTATTTTACAAAATTGTAGTTGAAAGTTTCCCCTCTTATCTAATCCTCCAAATCACCCCCGGAAAAACAGATACTTGGATTTGAAAATAACTTGTAAGCATGTTGGTAGCTCTATGAGGCAGTTCTGGACCACTCCGCTCAGTACTTGCCATGGCCGACCTAATACCTTCCTTGGGGAACCACTCAGTAACATTTCCATGTCACTGGGAGTCACTAGTATTTATTTTCTTCTCATTTTGTTCTTTGCTTCTCAAATCTTAAAACACCTGAGAAAATCTTGAAATATGTGAGTAAAGAAAAAAATTAAATTATGGCTAAATATTAGCTAAGAGGAAGGAATAAAAGAGTGTGCAAATATGTGATTTTAGTGTAAAAAGTTAAACAAATATGTAGTCCAACTGAATATCAAACACAATAAATTATGCCCTGTCGAAACACCAAAGTCTAAAATTACTACCAATTGGAAATGATAGAATACTATTACTTGAATCATTGAAAATCAGAAAAAAATTCTAGGGAATTTTTTGGGGAGAAAGCTGGCCAAAGGCTTGATATTTTAACTTCTATAAAACATATGATGCCACGAACTACAGTTAAAAAAAAAACAAACAAAACAGAAATACTGTGAAAAGTGTTCAAATTACTAGTCTTTTAAAATACTGGATTAGAGATACCTTTTTAATGTTAGGTAATTCTCTCTTACCTTATTGTTATTTTAAGTAATTACCTAAATAGTATAAACTAAATTTAAGGAAAGAGATTGATAATTTTCACCCTCTCTTCCCTCACCTCTCTTGTGTTATTTTCACTTTGAATTTGAAGCTAAGTCCATAAATCAGTTTAACGTCTATATTTATGGCTGGCAATACACATGCCATGTGGGACAGCTCAGGGGGCCCAAGCCTCAGTGTTTAACTCTCACAGTGATTCATGAAGGAATGTTTCATCTTTGGTACAATTTAGGGATTTAGGGATAAGGGGGGCCTCTACAGGAAGGGTTCCAAGCAGATCAATGTTGCACCAAGGTTATGATGCTAAAGATTAGAATTGTAGCAGGAAAAGTTTAGACTTGAAAACTATGGGGGAAGTTAAAGGAAATGAAAGAACACTAGGCTCAGATGTACAAAGGCTATGATAGAGTGGCCCTGCTCATACTAAGTGGGAAGGGAAGAGGTAATAATCCTTGAGTTGTGCGATTTACTTAGTGGAAGATTAAAGAGACATCTGATTCAGTGCTTCTGTATGAAACCCAGAGGCCCTTAAAACTGGAGCAATTTGGAGGTGTTATCAGATGATACAGCCACTTTGGAGAACAGTTTGGCAGTTCCTCATGAGGTGATGCATTGTGTTACTGTTTAACACAGGGATTCCACTCCCAGGTATATTCTCCCAAGAGTACTGAAAATACTTAGACACAAAAATTTATATACATATGTTCACAGAAGCATTATTCAAAAGGGCTAACTAGTAGAAAGACCTCAAATATCCATCAACTGAAGAATGGATAAACAAAATATGATATATCCATAGAGTGGAATATTATTCAGCTATATAAAGGAACGACACATGCTATAGTATCAGTTAACCTTGAAAACATGCTAAGTGAAGGAAGTCAATTACAAAAAGCCATATATTGTATGATTCCACCTATATGAAATATCCAGACCAGGTAACTTAATAGAGATGAAAATTAGATTAGTAATTACCAGGGGCTGTAGAGGCAGGAAATAGGGAGTGACTGCTAATAAATATTGAGCTTCCTTTTTGGAATGATGAAAATCTTCTGAAAACAGATAGTGATGATGGTTATAAAACTCTGTGAATTCATTAAATATAACTGAATTGTACACTTGAAAATTACAATGAATACACTTGTCAATGGGCAAAGTTCTTGTAACATTACAGTGGAAAGACAGTTGTAGCAGAGCTTTGCATTTAGTTCTTTATTTTTAAAAACAGAGGCTTTCAATTAAATTGTAAACATGGGATGCCTGGGTGGCTCAGTGGATGAGCATCTGCCTTCGGCCCAGGGCGTGATCCCGGAGTCCCGGGACGAAGTCCCACCTCAGGCTCCCTGCATGAAGCCTGCTTCTCCCTCTGCCTATGTCTCTGCCTCTATGTGTGTGTGTGTGTGTGTGTGCGTGTGTGTCTCATGAATAAATAAATAAAATCTTTTTTTAAATTAGAAAGAATAAATTGTAAACATATTTCTACTTCCAACATCCCGTAATGTTGTGTTATGATTGGAGATATTTTAAAAAAATATTTATTTTACTTATTTTGAGAGAGAGAGAGAGAGAGAGAGAAGACAGAGGGAAAGAATCCCAAGCTGACTCCCTGCTGAGCATGCAGTGACTGAGGGCTCAGTCTCACCACTCACTCATTCAGTCATGAGATCATGACTTGAGCTGAAATCAAGAGCCAGTTGCTCAACTGACTGAGCCAACCAGGTGCCCCTGATTGGCAATATTTCTAAGTGAAGTATGCTATAATTAATGTGGGTAAATGGAAAAAATATTTCCTGTGAGGGGAAATATAAAAGAAAATGCCACAAGAACACAATTCACCAAGTACAAGAATTACTACTAATTCACTGCGTGAATATTCCTAGTTTAAATTATACAAATGCTCTAATAGTTAACGTACCAGGAAGCATGTGATCAGGCCAATGAGTTTAAGCTGAAAACTGCTTCAGGAAAGTGAAAAAATATATTATTTAACGATCATGATGGAACTCAATAATCCAAAAAGTGATTAATAAAGGAGAGATTTGGGGTAAAATAATCACTTTTCAGAGCAAGCATTTTTTTTAACATTAAAAGAAAGGGAAGCATAGTATGTTTTATTCTAGATCAGGACCAGGAAGTGATGATGCAGGAGTCAACTGTGGGTGAAATACTAGGAATCTTTGAATTAGGGTACAATAGCTGTCAACATTTTACTAATGCAAGGAGGAATCCAATGGAATTCAGTTTGTGATTATGCTATTTTAGAAATGAGAATTAACAAAAAATGTGGGCATTGGTTGGAGGAAAAAAGTGAAGTTGAGAAATGACAGAGAGTCCAAAAACAAATATCCAAAATGCTTCAGAGGCAGTCTAAGGATAATGATAAATAAGCCTAAGACCTGAAGATTGACCTATCATATACTCCACTGGTAGAACCAAAAAGACCAACATGATGAGAAGGGCAGTTTTTATAAAATGTGGAAAGACAAGAAAGTCAAGGTAAACTAGAATGCCTACCAAAGGTGGCATATAGGATACAGAGTTGGAAACAGGTGAGGCCAAAACAATAAAAACATTGGATAACCACTGTTGAAGAAAATTTTAAAATTAATTTAAAAATATGCTCATAAGGGATATCTTGGATATCTTTGGGATCACTGAGTTGTCAGAACAAAAAGCTTGCACTTTGGTACAAAGGGTTTCTAGCAAGATAACTTTATGAGATTTTAGCCAATGTTTATAGACATTATAATCTACATATATACACATAAAATTTTTAAAATAGTCTTTCCACTGGGTTACTTGTTTATTCCTATGCCAATAAAAGTCTTTAACATAGTTTTATTATATTTTGATAGCTAATGCAAATTTTCCTGCCTGATTCTTCCATCACCTTAGAAAGTTTTTTCATGGAGAATTCAAGTCAATTTTCAAACTCTGTTTTGATTTTTGTCACCATGGGTGAATCCCATCTCTCCTTTAACTTCATACAAATGGGATCACACAGTAAGTACAACTTTACATCCATCCTACTTCCCTTAACATAAGTTTTTAAAGGATTCATGCATATTGCTAAGTCAGTTTTTTCATTTGTTGTGCTTTGTTTCGCTTTTGCTAAGCAATGTTCAATTGTATTCATCTAACTCAATTTATCCATTCTTTTAATGACATTGGGGCAGCTTTTAGATTGGAATCTTTCTGAAAATAACCTCTATAACTATTTTGTGTAAGTTATTTTTTATAGATGTATGTTTTAATTTTCCTTGGACAAATATCTAGGAGTCTAATTTATTCTTTAAAGGAAAGGTGTCTATTTAACTTCATAAAAACTGTCAAATGTTTTTCTGAAGTGGCTTGTCATTTCAGCCTCTGGTCAGAAATGTATTAGACTTCCAGTTGTTCTACATGTTCCATCCACTAAACCATATTTAGTTTTGTCAGTTTTTATAATTGTAGCCATTTTTGTGGGTGTAAAGCGGTAAATTATCATACTTTTAATTTATGTCTTTGATAACTAATAAGACTAAGCAACTTTTCAAATGCTTATTGGATATTTGTGTATCTTCTTTGAAAAAGTGTCTGTTCAAGCATTTGCCCATATTTTTATGGGTATTGCTTTTATACTACAGATTTATGAAGGTCTTTTAGAGTTTTAGGTATAGAAAATAATATTTATATATAATTCTATTTATAAATATTTTATAAAATGTGTATGCTGAAAGAATTATCTCCCATTTCATTTTTTTATCAGTAGCTTTGCTGAGCAGCACTTTGGTGAAGATTAATTTATCAAGTTTTGCTTTTATGGTTATTGCTTCCTGAGAGCTGTGTAAAAAATCTTTGCCGACTCCAAATTCGTGAAGATAGTCTCCTACATTTTTTCCTACAGGTGTTATAATTTTAGCTGTTACATTTGATCTATGACTATCTCAAATTAATTTTTGGTTCCAAGCTGAAGTAGAGGTCCAGGTTCACTTTTTAAATATGTTCATTCATTTGTTCCAGTATCATTTCCTGCAAAGACTTTTCTTTCTTTTTGAACTGCCTTGTTCATTTTGTTGAATTGATTGCTGATTGATTTATGTCTAGGGCCTCTCTTCTGTCGCATTGTTTTCTATGACTATCCTTATGTTAATACTACATTGTCTTAATTATTGTAGCTTTATGATAAATTTTGAAATAAAGTACTATAAACCCTCCAACTTTGTTTTCCTTTTTTGGGAATGTTCTGACTATACTAGGTCTCTTGCATTCTTAAATAAATTTTAGTATCAGCTTGTCCTTTTATAAAAAAAAAAATACTTTGGAATTTTTATTGGAATTGGAGTCCAAACAATATTAATCTTTCAATCTATGAACATGGTATTCCATTAGTTATTTGTATCTTACTTAGTTTTTCTCAGAAATGTTTTATAAATTTAAGTGGAAAGTTTTAGGATGCCTTCTATTACATTGACTTCTAAGAGTTATGATAGAAAGTGAAAGATTAAGGGATTGTTCAGTTTTTTTTAAAAGAGAAGAATATTTCATTGACAGCAATGTGTTTTTTCCACCAAAACAAAAATGATTTCCAGTTCTCTTTCTTTTTGTGATATTAGCATCTGTGTTGCATTGCCTCTTGTCAACTTGGAAGCATAACTGCACTCTTGAAAGCTGGAAACCTTATTTTCCAGAACCCCATTCCCTGAATGATTCCTCATAAGGTTTGCAAATGAGAAAAACTCCTGCATGATTTGGAAGATGAAGGTAAAACAAAAGTCATTCTTGGCAATTTTGGCAGCCGGACACGGAGGTTCCCATAATGATCTTAGTAATCATAGTATCCAGACATTGCACCATCACGGATCTCTCCTGAGCTTGTACTTCATACAGCAATTTCTTGGACGTCTTCATAAGCTCCCACTTCCCCTACTACATCAGTGCTTTTAGGCTGATGTAATTTATAATTGTTTCTTTGATTCCCTGGATACAACCTTCTAGAACTTTATTCTCCTTGCTTATGTTTACATTCATATAAGCAGTAATTCCTATATTAAGCCTCTTATTTCTACCATGCTGAACTAACTCTGTTTCCTGGCTGAATTCAGACTGATAATAGCACCCAGTATAATAACTTCTTAGATTCATTCTTTAATTGGAGATTGATATATCAAGCTAATCTATTATTATTTTTGTATTAAATTTATGTATTAAAAAGAAAACTTCTATAAAGAGAAACTTCACTTTATTACTTTTTTGGTTACCCTGAGATGCTATTGTAGAAAAAAGGCATGATAAATCTTCAATTCTTTTTATTTACCATTTTATTTTCATCGGTTACTATTTTATATACCAGTTTGCTTAAGTAATGAATTGGTGTCCTATCATCCATCAAAACTGACCTTAAAGAATTGACTTTGGGAGGTAATATCTGTTTCTCCCCAGGCTAATGAAATGTTCATTTCAGGTATTATGTTTTTAAGTTCTAAATTTTATTTTTAGATTTTAATCTCTGCTGAGATCCCACATCTGTTGATTCTTATGATAATATTTTTCTTTAAGTCCTTGAACTATATATAAGTGGCACTAAAATTCTTTTTGTTCTAATTCTAACATCTGGACCATGTTGTTGTCTATTCTATTGACTAAATGTTTCAGTATCACTATAAATGCATGTATGTAAAGATATCAGGTGTGCTTCTCTTCATCGTAGTCATCAGCATTATTAATGCCTAAATTATTTTATGTTTGGATAGTGGATTCCTCTTCAAGCTGCTTCCTGGATCTCATGGATGTGACTCTTGTGGGATATGAAAGCTTCTTTGCTTTCTAGTATGACAAGATGCTCTTCACTGATGATGTATATTATCTATCCACAACTTGAAAGCCCATTTCTCCAAGAAGTTCTTGTTGCTTTTAGTGAGCAATGGCATTTGGAAACCAAATTTATAACTCCAGTGGTGCTATCTGCTATTATTTTGTTTAATATTTCTAGGAATTATCAGTAGATAGATCTAGAAGATAAGTGGACTTCTTTAGGTGATAAAAATGCATCATGAGTTTAATATTTTTCCAGTTCACTTTCAAGATTATAAGATTTTAATTAATCTCATAGATCTTAAGTATACATATTCTGCTCTCGCATTGGAAAAGTATGAGTTTTCAATGTCATAAACGTAATTACTCACTTTATTTATCCTATAATAAAAGACAAAAACAATAATGTCAGAGTAAATATATTAGCCCTGTTATTAAAAATATACTTACTAAAGCTATGTAAAATTATTCTTATGTCTCATTTTGTTCTTAAGTTATATTTTACCAGGGCCATACAAATTACTCTTTTAAAAAGTCATTCAATTTAATTCTGGTTCAAAGCTGAAATGAATATATTAGTGAGAAAATGTTAAGGTCATTTTCCAAATATTCCAAGACAGTGTTCTGACATGATTAACTTTAATTTTCAAAGGTAAAATCTATGCTTTTAAAAGATTTTAACTCAATGTTAAACTGGAACATATCACAATTTCCATTTGCTTAAGACAAAAAGTTCCCCTAATATGTTATTATAGACATGTTTAAGCACAGAAAAAAAGTTGAAAGAATTGTATATGAACCTCCTCATAATAACTGCATAAATTCTGCAATTAACATTTTCTTATATATGCTTTATTACACATCTGTCACTTTAGCTATCCTTCTGTCCTCTCTCTCTCTTTTTATTTTAAAGATTTTATTTATTTATTCATAGAGACACACAGAGAGAGAGGCAGAGACACAGGCAGAGGGAGAAGCAGGCTCCATGCAGAGAGCCCGACATGGGACTTGACCCAGGGTCTCCAGGATCACGCCCTGGGCCCAAGGCAAGGTGCTAAACCACTGAGCCATCCAGGGATCCCCCAAAACTGTTTTAAATTAACACAGATATTTAGGCAATTTATGATAATATTAATCCACAAATTAATTGTAGATTATACCTTCTGGATATTTATTTTATGAACTTAGATCAGGGAATCCCCATAAGCATCATACAAGAAACTGTTTTCTGAAATACTGGTGCTTCTGCATGTGAACATTCATCCATATCCTGGTAAAAGTTGAAGTTGCACAGGTGTTTTCATTTGTAAAAACTCAGAAGATAATACACTGTAGATTTGTGAATTACATTACATGCAAGTTTCACTTTAAAAAGAAAGGCTCTAAGAAGATACTGAATGATAGATAATGATATGTATCTTGAAGTATTTAGGAAAAAGGTGAATTTTGAAATAAGTAAAGAAGATGAACTGAGTAGAGAACAGAAGGATAGGGCAGCCCTGGTGGCGCAGCGGTTTAGGAACTCCTGGGGGTGTTCTGCAAATATTACACCTTATAAGAGATTGCAGCAAGTGTGAAAAGGGAAAAAGTGTGTTTTGATTTCATCTTTTAGCCTAAGGACAGAGGTTACGACTAAAAAAATAAAGTTTAGAATAGTAGCTGGATATTTATTCTTATTAATATTGTTTTCAAACAAGCATTTTAAAAAACAAAATATAAGAGATAGAATTGCATAAGCTCTTTGAAAGCAGAGATATATCTCTGTTTTTGTTTGTTTGTTTTTAAATAGGAATACCTTACATCCCCTTATGGTGCTGGGCAGCTGGTGGGTAATTATACATTAGAAACTTGTGTCATTATGAGCACGAGGACAAGATATATGTAATGGAAACATATTCACTTCTCTATCTAATTTATTTGATGATTATAAGATGCTACACGACCTTTAGAAAGGGCAGTTGGTTTCCCTTTACCCTGACAGTTAACTTCTACTATGGGAGAGCTTTATAGTAGACCAAAGACCATTTCATAAAAATAGAGCTATATTGTATATGTAAAGGGAAATCTTATTAAAGAAAATCACAACACAAATCTTTTAGTATACATACTATAGTAGAATGAAATCTATTTTTTCAGGAATATTGGAAAACATACCAATTTATTTATCCAATAACTGCTCAGAAACTAAACAGAAGGAACACATTTCTTCATTTGGGTTTCTCTGAAGCAGAGCCTAAGAATTTGGGTGCATGTCACTCATTAAGGGAATGTTCTCAGGACACAAGGAACAAGGGAAGTAGCATTTGGCTAGGGGTCCTGAAACAAATGCTACACTGTATGTTAACTAACTGGAATTTAAATAAAAACCTGAAAAAAGAAATGGCTAGAGGAAGAAGCAAAGTAAAGACATGGTTGGTCTCTGGGAGCATTGGAGGATGAATTACACTACAGAGATTATTCAACCTTAGGGAAAAAGGGAAGCAACTTTTGTAATCCCATATCAGTAAATTATTAGCTGGCTGCAGGCTGCATCAGCATACATGGAAATATAACATCCTCAGTGAGGTGGCTTCTGTTCAACCAAGGGAAATTCTACCAAGAAGGGGTGGTTATAAGCAATAAACAGCCAACACTCAGAGTGATGGAATCTGCTTTTAACCAGCTGGTAATGGCATGCAGGCAGGCCACCAGCAAAATTCATTATAGCATGTAAACAAAAGCATTATCATAAAAGGATTATTTTTGCATTCTCTTATTTCTAAAGTCACCTCTTGGTAATTATTGAGAGGCAATTTGCTATGGATCCTGGTCCTTGGTGATTTATTTATTGATTTCTTGGGTTTCAAACAGTTCATCTGTATGTTAAGGTAGAGTTGATAATGAATGAATCCATACACAGAAGTTTCTCTGGCAAGTTGTGAATTGTGGTTGCTCTTATTTCTCTACTTGCTGTTGGTAGGTCATGCTGAAAAAATATAAATTGAACTGGAATATCTTCCATCCCACCAATTAAAATGGTAATGGAATATAAAAACCTAAAGAAATGGACGTATGAAGTCATCTCTCTATCATTATAAATACATAGGTTTAGTTGCTATTTAAATTTTGGAATGATATTTCATTCAAAAAGATATTCCAGGTCAAAGATGATCTACTGCCCTTCTTTTATAAATTTATAGTTGAGAAGGTAATATATTCATTTTTTCTAAAGGTTTTATTCACTTATTTGAGAGACAATGATATAGAGAGAGGGAGCACAAGCAGGAGGAGGGGCAGAGGGAGAAGGAGAAGCATACTCTCCTTCCAGCAGGGAACCTGACATGAAGTTCCATCCCAAGACCCTGGGATCATGACCTGAACAGAAGGCAGACCACCTAACTGACTGAGCCATCCAGACACCCTAAAAAGGTAATATATTCAGACAAATGATTATATTATATGAAATATGTATGGAGAGAGATAGGGAGAATTGAAAGATATTTTCATTGGATAGATGGCATTTGAGCTGAGATTTGAAGGATGACATTACACAGAGATGAAAGAGCATGTGCAAAGATAGCATGTGGGATCTCTTGTAGGAGCTGGAAGTTATTTAGTTGAATGGTGGTTAAGATATGAGGGGGATGAAGATAGGCATGTAGCTAGAAAATAGAACATAAGGGCCCCATGTTTCCATAACAGAGTTTAAATATTATTTTAAAGGCTATAGGAAAAAAAATGAAGAATTTTAAACTGGAGAGTGATATCATCATATCTGTGTGTTAGGTTGGGATGCATTTGCTTTGTTTGTATGACCTCCGACATAATATGTTGGACACCAGGTAAAAAGATTACAGCCAAGTCTCTTATTTTACCTTTTAAAAATATTTAAAATTATTTTCTAAAGACTCCATACACTTCACTCCTTATTCATTTTCTTCTGACAAGAAGAAAAAGCATCATTACTAGGAAAGAATATTATCAAATGTCCTTTCTTTAAAAAAAAAATGTATTTATTTGACACAGAGAAAGGAAGCACAGACAGAGGGGAGTGGCAGAGGGAGGAGAAGAAGCAGGCTCCCCACTGAGCAGAGAGCCCAGAGCCCTATTCGAGAACCCTGGGATCATGGTCTGAGCCAAAGGCAGACACTTAACAGACTGAGACACTCAGGCACCCCTCAAACATCCTTTTCAAAGTAGATGCAAAGTCCTCTGAATTTCACATGAGCAGTTTTTCAAGTTATGCCCATAAAATCATGAAGTTGATTTAAGTTAGGCTTGACAAACATTTCTTAATGAGATATAATAGAATGTAATGTTATCAGGAAGCATAATCTAAGTAAGGCTAAGTATTGCACTTTAAAACTTGCTTCAGTTAATAGAAAGTGTATGTGTGTGTGCAAGTGTATGTGTGTGTGCAAGTGCAAGTGACTATATAGCATCAAACATAAATTGTATTTTATGCTATGGATCGTGACAAGAGAATTTGGAAGTCCCTGGTCAGGGAAGTGACAGTAAGTACACAGCAAGTAGCTCTGTATGTAGCACAGAGTTATGTCTTACCAACTCTCATTTTTCTCCTTTTAAGTCTTAATCTTCTTGGGGATCTGCTATAGCATTATTCCATTAAAAGAAGAGTAAGGCATTTTTAGTGCCTTTCCTCAAGCAAATTTTTTGTTGTAGGGCTGAAGGCAATCCCTGCCATTCTAAGGATTTAGTTTTTTATCTTGGATGAACTTGTTAATCTTCTCATCCCTGAAATGGGGATAATAAGATGAGACCATAAAGTACCAGTAGTTTTTTTAAATAAGATAAGGTACTAGCACAGTGCCTGGCACATGCTGAGTGCCAATAAGTATTAGCTAAAATTAATTATGATTTTGGTATTTTACATGAAATGGTTAAATGACTTCCACATTAAAATGAAATAGTAGTTTATGTGGTTTCCCTTGATAAATCAGAAACAAACAAACAAACAAACTTGCAGGTTGAAATAAAAATCCTTGAAACTTCTGCAAACTGTCCAATAAGATAGTTGGTGAATATGCTGTTTAGGACTTTTCTATACTTTCATCATTGCATGTTGCAATTTTTCAAAGAATTATCTAAAATTATAGTTAATATCAGTAGGTAAAGGTTGAAATCTAGGATATGTCAGTTAGTCCTTTTTACTCTTTGCCAGTATTAAAACTAATAGTAAATCATGAGAGTTGTATCGTACTGTCTCTCAAGGCATCTAATTGTGTTAATCATTTAATTATTTGTGGAATAATAATGATAATAATAATAATAATTCATGAGTAGAATCCACATATTGTTTACCTTATCTATGCATATAATTTTTACTTATTTCCAGGAAATCATTTCTCATAACATGGATCATTTCTCATAACAAATGCTTTACTTATTTACTTACCTTTTGTTTTAAAAATATTTCATTACTAAAAACTGTTAGCCATGATCTGAGCTTTCAGTGAATTATAATCACTGATCACAGATCACTGTAACAAATCAAATAATAATTGAAAAAATTAAAATATTGTAAGAATTACCAAAATGTGGCACAGAGACATGAAGTGAGTAAATACTATTAGATAAATGGCAGCAATAGATTTTTTTGACATAGGGTTGCCACATACCTTCACTTTGAAAAAACACAGTATCTGCGAAGGGCAATAATGTGGCGTGAAATAAAACAAGGTATGGTTGTACCTAGGAATAGAATTACCGGGTCATGTAGTTCTTTGCTTAACATTTTGAGGAACTACCAAACTGTTTTCAAAAGATACTGTACCATTTTATACTCCCATCAACAAGGTATGAGAATTCTCATTTCTCCACATTCTCACTACTGCTATGTTTATTTTTAATCAGTAATATTATCTTTACCGTCTATCTATAGATATTCTTGGCATTGCCATTGTATGAAGAGTTAATAAAATAAATCTCTGGTTTTGTACCAGGGGACCAATATCTTTGGTGAGGTTATCAACCCTTGGTCTACCTTTTCCATGTGCCATGATCAAAACAAGATGGCTCACTTCAAAATAATGCTTTATAAACTAAATGATGAACTTTTGTGTATGAAGCAAAAGGGAAAGAAAAACAGGGGGTGAATTGTAAAAGTTGATCTGCACAATAAATTTTTTAGCACCAGATGCTTAAAAAACAGTTTCGGCCATTTCCTTTTGCACATTTCTTCTGGCTTTACTATTCCAATTTTTATTTGAGTTTGAAGTGCAGTGGATGGGGGGGGGGGACTCTGTAAAGCACCTCACACTCATCACCAACTCTGTAGATCACCTACTGCTAATCCCTGGAAGAAAAGCTGAACTAGTAACCAAAAGCACAGGCAAGAAGATGCTTGTGGCCCATCTGAAAAAAAGAAAAGGTGCTCATTTTCTTTTTTTCCCCACCCCTTTTGTTTTCTATAACAAATCACATTGTACACCTACTTAAAAAGAAAAAAAAAAAATCACCATCCAAAAAAAAAAAAAAAAAAAAAGCATGTGCACGTGCTAGCATTTTCCATCCAGTGGCGCCCTTGGAGATGCATTCTGTGAGAGAACAGAAGCTAGATGCACTGTCCTGGCTGGAAATGTAAAGGAAGGCATTTTCTGCTCAAGTAGTTTTTAAAAACATCAATACATAAGACTTTACAATGAAAGATATGAACTGGGCTTCACTTGTGAAAGAACACAGCTTCTTCTTAGGAAGTAAATGGTCGTATATACACTAGTGAAGAGATTATGTATACTCAGGAAGGCATAACAAAGGAGAAAACGCATGTGTGAACTCTATACTGAGAAAATAAAACTTACAGAAAGATTGTCATCAAGCTATGCAATGATGGGTTGCTCAAAATTCAGTAACTTGCTGGCTTAAGTGATACCCAGAAAGACAAGGTTGGGAAGTTAAAATCTGTGGCAGAGAGAGGAAAAAATATGTAAGCTTGTTCTAACTTTAAGCTTACTTTTAATTACGTATGACTTTTTTCGTGCTTAATTGAAAATGTCTCTATTTTAAAAAGCATGAAAATAAACAGAATTTCCAATGGAAATAGTTAATTTAGAAAGTTCCACGACAAGCCATTATGTTTAACAACTGAAGAATGAAAGAAAAAGCTTGTGGGAAGCACAGATTTCGACATCCATCTTCTGGGATTGAAAGGAGATGCTCCTTCTATTGTGTGTGTATTCATGAGGTCTCGACTGGCATAACTCGATGGGGCTGCTAGGACCATGCCACTCACAGAATCTGCATCTTTCCCAACTAGAAAGGACTCCCAAGGGACACCCTTGGAACATAGGGGGGATTTCTCAGTAACTAATGAAGAGATATATTGATCCACAAAGAGTCTGGGACCTTAAAATGTTTATTCTTTCAACAGTTTTCAGGAAAACCATGCCTAATTTTCCCCTGAGATCTTTTTCCCTTATTGAATGAGAAAAGTGGCTGAAATTAAAGGATCTGGGGATCTCTAGGAGATATTTGGAAGAAAAAAAAAAAAGATGATGAATGCTCTCCCTTGTGGACACAGAGGGAGTTCACAGAATAGGAAATTAGGTTTCAGAATGTAAGGAGACTGCTCCTTGTCCTACCCAAAGAAGAGGGGTTGGGATCAACTTAGTTCTGATTACATGATATAATGTACTGTCATGAGACTAAGTTTAAAACTGTCGAATCAAGAGTTTGATTCACAGACAAAACCTTTTGATTGCATTTTAATTCATCTTCCCTTTTTCCATGGCAGTTGCCCTCAGATGGGCCTCAGGAATGACAAATTGAAGATTGCCCTAGGTCTTGCTCTTTGCCTCTCATTCTCCAACTCCTTAAAAGAATCAGGCATCTGGGGTGAAAATGGAATGACTGAATTGGTTGAGGGAGGAAGGGAGGAAGAAAGAATGTTGTTCAGCCAGCACTGAAAAATTACCTAAGGTATACAAAGCCTTCAAACAACTGACCTGAAGCTGGCTACTGTGGAACTGTGTCCACCACCCTGTTTCTACCAATATCCCGATAACTCTAGCGTGATTCTTTTGTGATTCTTTCATTTTTTGTTCAACATTACCATCTTTTACAAGATTTCACTTGTGTGAAAAAATAGAGGTAATTCCCCCAAGCTCCACATTTTCTCACAGTTGATATAGTCAACTCAGTCATCCTCACAGATTCTAGAGTAACCAGAAATATCACTGGCCTGTTTGATGTAGATTTGTAGAAGTCTATTAAGTCACCTTAACTAGTTATACTTAGTTAACCCAACAATTATTACTCGTGTTTACTATATACCAAGTTCTTTGCTTGGGATAGACAAAGTCAAATATGATGCATATTTTGTCCTCAACCAGGGGGGCAGTTTGGTGGAGAGATTTATTAGTTTATCTAAGAAGCACTTTAGCACCATAACTATCATGATAGATGCATAAAATACAGAAAAGCGAAAGCTAAAAATTATGAATATAAAAGAATTTAAGAGCAATAATATTTAGAGTAACAACTGAGTTTTACATTTTTTTTTTAAGATTCTATTTATTTATTCATGAGAGACACAGAGAGAGAGGCAGAGACAGAGGCAGAGGGAGAAGAAGTTTCCCTGCAGGTAGCCTGATGCAGAACTTGATCCCAGGACCCTGGGATCACAACCTGAGCCAAAAGCATATGCTCAACCACTGAGCCACCCAGGCACCCCAACAACTGAGTTTTAAAGTAAAGAAATGTAACAAATCCCTTGTTTCTTTAGTGTGTGAAAGTTATGCCATCAATAATGATATCTTTAAATATAAAAGTTACTTTTGTATGTGAATTTGACTGAATACCTGGACATGTCCCAAATCTATGCCCGTATGATGGAAAACTTACAAAAAGTTTCATTGGAAGTACAGGAAATTATGCCAGAAAAAAAAAGTAGAAACAGAGAAGAAAATATATAATGGATGAAATGGATATTTGTTTTTGGTCTGAACAAAAATTTCTAAGACTCTTCCTCCTACCCAAGATACAACAGTGAAAATGTATATCCCTCCTAAAACATAGAATAAAAAATTGGGAGAAAACAACTGAATTTGGATAACCTATACAATATTAAAAAGTAAAATAGCACTTACCTAATACTCTTTAGATTATTAGATTTTTTAGATTTTTTCAAGTTTTTAGAGTGTATATTTAAGGCCATTTTTTCCCCTCAGAAATTATTTTAACTCAAGCAACAATTTGTTAATAGCTAATTACAAAAGTGTGTCAGTCTGAATTCTTTTAAGTAGTTTTATGTGAGGAGACCTTAGTAATTCATGTTTCCTGTGTAGATAGATGAGAAATGATTGTCCTGTTTACACCTACTATACCATATGACCTAAGTTTCTTCACAAAGATCTCTATTACTTATAGGGACTAATAACGTATTTTCTGTTCCAAAATCTTTTGCATCAGAGATGGCCAACCACAGCTTTAATTCAGGAAGGAATTGAAAATTAGGTATAGATTTGGCTTTATGAAGATAAAAGTATGGGATGTCATTATGGATGCCCTTAACTTCACTTTGTAATGATCTAGATCACGTTTCCAGACAATGAACATCACTCATTTCTTTACTCAAAAATTAAAATATTTACTCAAAATATTTTAGTAAATATTTTAATGCATTTATAGTTTGTTGACATTCATTCAAAGTTAGATTTTAGGTATGTGTTATTGGTTGTGATGCTCAAAGCACTTAACAAGGGAGAATTGATATTTGCTGCCAAGCTATCTTGCTACCATCGTTTTCATTCTATTCTGCTTTTCCGTTTATCAAGTTGTTGTGTATTCAAAAACAAGAAGTCAAATCTTATTTAAAATAATATGAATTTCTAAAATCTAATAATTTGATCTCTAGATCAGTTATTTACTGAGTGCAAAATTGTTCTGAATGATTACAAAAATATTCTTATCATAAAAAAGATTTGAGTTTTTAGTGGGAGGATAAAATTAAGATAAAATATGTTAAAACAATCTTAATGATCTCTATGAATTATATTTTATGCATATAAGTATGTTAAAAGGAATGTAGGAAGTATAAGAAAGATAATATTATACTGTTGAAGGATATTAAAAATATGTATACTAAATAAACACAAATTTTTCCATTTACTGTAAAGAACAATTTTGTTTTTGCAATATCTACTTATATAACCCATCATTTCTACTACCTATCTTATTTTTTAAAAGATTTTATTTATTTATTTGAGAGAGAGTGAGTGAGAGAGAGAGAGCATGAGCAGAAGCAGAAGCAGAGGGAGAGGGAGAAGCAGACTCTCCATTGAGAGAAAGCCTGACATGGGGTTCATTCCCAGGACCCTGAGATCATGACCTGAGCTGAAGGCAGACGCCCAACTGACTGAGCCACTCAGGTGCCCCATACTGCCTATTTTAGCTATGAATTTTTTTTTTCAGTATAGATCACAGGCTTAATTATATATAAATACTAGTTTGCAAGAATTTCCCCTGGGGAAATGCCTAATATACAAAGATTTTCAAGGTTTTGGAAGTAATACATTCTTAGAATCAAAAACTGTGATTGTGTATTAAATTCTCTGGAAACAAAGAATGCACCACTCCAATTTCAACATCTTTCACATATGAAAAAAATAATCAATGCAGCATCTAGCACTGGGACTCAGCAATCATCATGAGACTCTCTGGATAGAAGGCCAATTTCATTGAACCAAGGCAACATTTTGAAAGAGACAGAGGTGATAAGCAAATATTGTCATCACACCAGAAATTATCTTTATTTAAAATTCCCAGATGGCTATTAATTTATTTTTTATGGACCTTTATTGAGAACATGTTTGTGGGTTGGGTTTTACTGGCATACTGCTTTGTAACAAGAGTTTATGAATTCTATGCAGAACCCTGACCAGAGTGCTCTAGGTTATGACATAGGGATAAAGGTCTTTTTCATAAATTTGGAAATTATAGGACATTCATAAGTAAACATGTATATATTTAAATAATGTTAATGTATATATTAGAGAGTAATAGCTACTGTGAGCCAAATTGCAGCAATTGCACTTGTATTGCTGCACCTCAGGGTAGGTGAATTAGACTAAACTCATAAGAAAGTGTTTTATCTTATGGTGAATCCTATAATCATAGGACTCGAGTTATGTTAATAAATGTATCACTTTTTGATACTAATATTTTTTTTGCTTTACTTCAGCATAAACAATGCCCTAAAATGTCACATCTAGAGGGAAAATAAATGTGAATGTTCTAATCACTAGCCTCCTGACTTAATTTTAATGTTATTTCCTTATGTAAGACATAGAAAAAGGCCAGGTTTGAAAATATGGAAAGCACAATGGTTTGGTGCAAGGAACATTGGAGTAAGATCACAGAGACCTCTGTTCTGGTTCCAGAAGCTTGGACAAGTGATTCAGCCTTTCTGGGTCTCAGTTCTCTCATCTGGAAAATGTAAGGGTTCATCTCTATGGGTCCTCGTGGCTCTAATTGTCCCTGGTTTTCTGAAGTACAGCCAGGAAGGAGCAACCTGGCTGAGCTCATGCAGGTCCTCGGGCTTGCCTTTTGCTGTGCTCCTTACCCTTGGGTTATCCTGAATGTTACTTCTCATTCATCTAGCAAGGTAGTGTTATCTGACAAAGGGGAATATGTTTCCGATTTTGGTCACATCTGAAAGAGATTTTTCCTGGAAGAAAGATTATGTCGTTACCCTGCAAAGCATTATGCTTCTCTCTGTATTCCAGATCTCATATTATTTTATTTATATGTGAAAAGTCAGAATTTTGTCTTATGACATGAGAAAAGCCCTTGAGGTCATGAGGAAAAAAAATTCCTGAACCACCAAATGTCAGCCAAATAATAAAAAAAAGTCATATGTCCAAAAAAGTAAAGTGGACATAGAAATCACACTGAAATCTGACTGCAACAGAGTTTCTAAGACTTATATTTAGCTAACAGCCATTCTAAGTAAGATAGTAAAATCTTAATATTCAAAGTTGTAAGTGCTTAGAAGCAAAAAGCAGAGCAAACCATGATTGTGGTATAATATTTCAGATGTTCAATTTTATTCCAGCATATGTACAATCTCACATTTTGAAAAATATGCATTGATTTCACTTTTCCCTCCAGTTTAGGATTATACTCAAAACTGAGACACAATTTAGGTGAAAGAAGGTAACACTGAAGGGAAGTTTCATACAATTGGTGCAGATACGTTTTCTCAGAATACAGTAACTTTTACCATGCTGCTCCGACTGATACTTGTGAAGTTAAATGGTTTTAGTGTATTAATAATGCCACTGACACACATGATTCACAGTGTACTATAGAATGTAATTAAATTGGTACTAATTTCTCTACCTATATTTTTGTCTAGAAAATGGAATGTATGTAATATGCATGTGAAATGAACCATTAAAATGTATCAAGAGATATAAAATGTATTGATTCTACTTATTCTTAATTTTTTCATTCTTATTGTTTTATTCTACTGCATCCAACAATTTCAGACCAATAATTATCACAAACAATATGATGACTAAGTACAAAGATGATTGCTTTTCAGGTATTTATGCCATTAGGTTATATTCCACTAAACTATATTTAAAATGCTAGGTTACAACTTTCAGCCATGCTGTAGGTGCATTTTCTGACATGTCTTTGCTGTGGGAATGTTTTTCTGCCTCATTACTTTCAAGATTAGAATCTTGTTCTTGATTTCTGGGGTCCTTGCCTCTCAGAGTCTTCTATTATCGCTTTGTCTCTTTCTTATTTTCCATTTTTATCTTTATGCCATGTAGATATTGTTGCCTAAATCCTTGGACCTGAATCAGGTATCAGAATATACTTTAGGTCTATTGACCCAAGTAGTAGCACAACTAAGGCTGCTCAGCAAAGGTGGGGGCTCATATATTTAAATTTTCAGCATGTGACACAACAACATAAGGATGAAATTTCTTTTATTTGCAGAATATTTTAAATGTTTCAATGTCACTCTCAGAGTGAGAAAAGAACTAGAAGGGAGAGCATACATATTTTTAAATGCATCTGTATATTTATTTATAATTATATAAATGAGGTGTTTAAAAGACAAACTTTGTCAACATTATTACCAAAAGAAAACCTAAGCACAGAGCGTGAGGCTTCATTATACACTTATTCATGTTTTAGGATTATGTACAGGAGTCTATTCTTATGCAGGTTTCCTTCCAAAGAGAAGCTACTAGAGAAGAGAAGGCTCTAACTCTGAAATAGTGCATTTAAAAGTATGAGGCTCCAAAGATATTTACCATTATAGATATAACAGTTTCCCAACTCTAAGTGGCGGTAATATAATCTTCTGCTCCACAGCCCCCAGCCTTGACCTGGGTATATATACCCAGCTGTCATCACTGGTATGAAAAGGAAGTTGGTCCCTTTGCTGTCTCTAAATGACTTCTTTTGCAAGGTGACATGGTGACAAATGCTGTGTGACTCACCATGTGCTGCAGCTTATTTTACTTCCAAATGGATTTGGTTGAAGACTTCGAATGGTTCAGAAAAAACACCAAGGGAGAATATTTTATTCCTCTCAGACCCCTCCTGGGGTGCTATTACCCAAATTCTATCCAGTTCCAAGTTATTCATCTCCTTTTCAGCAGTGTCTCACTAAAAATTTGCAGTATTCATTAATTTTTCATACATCACTAAAACTTCACTGAAAACAGAGATGAACAAAGTATACTACCAAAATGTAAATGTTAATAAAAAGAACTTGAAGAAATAAAGTCAATCAACTGAAGATAAAACAAATTAGTTCATTATGATCTGACTCAGAAGTGTATCTTATTTGTGATTAGCCTGTTGACATGCATTTAATAACGGAAATCAAATTCAGTAATTGTAAAACATTGTCTCAATACAAATTTACTATTGGTGATCATTTTTCATAAATATTGAATCATCATATTGCATACCATGAAACTAATATAATGTCAGTTACACCTCAATAAAAAATAGAGTTACTAAAAAAAAAAAAAAATGGAGTCCTAAGACTGAGTGAACAAATGAGAAGGACATCACCCCCAAGGACTTTGGTTACTCCAGAATAAATGAGGCATGGAAATTAAGAAAATTTAATTGACACTCCCTACTCCTATAAGTTCATTGTTTCTTTCTCCTTTCTTGTCAAAGACCATGTTCTCATTTTGGAGTGTTTTTTGTTGTTGTTGTTGTTGTTGTTGTTGTTGTTGTTGTTCCTTTTTGGTGCTAGTGTTTTAGATGGCAGATCAATGCTGATGTGAAGCATAATGATGGGTTATGTTTGATTAAAGTTTGCAGCCATTGTGCTGAATAAACAATAATAATCTTGGCTGTAGTAGACAGAATAATTACCCCCACAAAAATCTCAATATTTTGATCCCAGAGACCGTGAATACATTACCTTACATGGCAAAAGCACTTTGAGATAGGGACATGAAGGTTCAGGACGTTCAGATGGGAAGTTTAACCTGGATTAGAATTAAAGACCCAAGTTAATCACATGAGTCCTTAGATGCGGAGAGTATTTCCCAGCTGCAGAGAACCAAAGCAGTATGAGAGGGACCCAAAAGCCATGGGTGGATTTGAAGGTAGTGGAAAAGGGCCACTGATGAAGCAATCCAGCCAGCCCTTGGAAGCTAGAAAAGGCAAGGAAACAGGTTTCCCTTAAAGCCTCCAGAAAAGGGACACATTTTTGCCAACACCTTGGATACAGCTTGGTGAGACCTGTGTCAGACTTCTAACTGTAGAACTAAATAAATTTGTGTCTTTTTAAATAACTCAATTTGTGGTGATTTGACAGCAATAGAAACCTGCTACAGTGGCTAACATTGCTTGAGTACTTACCCTCCACCAGGATGAAGTTTAGTCCTTTACACACCTTACTTATTTCACATGGTCTAATTTTATGGATGACAAAATTGAGATTTAGAGAGGTGATGTAACTTTCCCAGGTTTAGGTAGAAAGAAGTCAGAGAGTGAGAATTTGAATCTATACTTTCTTATTTAGATTCTGAGCTCTTGATTGCTCTCTCACTCAGCCTTTCATGGCCTTGCATGGGAGTTCCATGTGTAAATAGTGTTACCTGGAGCCATAAATTCTTAAGCATTTCCTCTGGTACTAGTTCACAGAAATAACAGTACAATGTCGTTCTGACCTAGGCTTGCCATCATTAAGGGTAGATCTGAAAATATTTGATTAATTATTTTCTGAAGTAAGGAGAGACTTTGTTGAAAAGAATTATTGGAATAAAGGCAGGGGGGCTATTTTAATAGACTGAATGCTCAGATCACAGACCACTAATATCTCCAAAACTATTTATTTCTCATGAAGTAAAAGAGTATTGGAATATGTAATCAATTACTTAAAGATCAATAATACATTTAAAGGAAACATGAGTCTGGAAGTTTGGTAGGTTGTTTTCCCGCAGAAAACAAACTGAAACAATGAGAAATGTTGAATAAAACTTTTTAAAAACTCTTCTTAAAAGCATGAAAGAGCTAGGAAGACAATAAAGAACCACCTGATCAAAATCTAAAGGAAAGTGTAATCTAGGGTCCCTAGTTTTACTCCGTCTCCCAGGGCCCTCTTTTTAGGATTAAGCTCCTTTATCATCATTATGTTGGCCTGAAAACACACCCCTACTCCCTACATTTCCTTTCTCCCTATTAGTAGCCCTTTACTCCTGGATAATCTCCATGGATCTGGATGCTTAGCTCAATTCCAACCAAAACATCCAATCAACTCCAGTTGTACTGTTCTTCTCTGTTTCTTGAACACTCCAGGCATGCTTCAGCCTCAAGGTTGTTGGGTTGGTTGT
The DNA here is from genome assembly GCF_018345385.1 of Vulpes lagopus. Classification (NCBI taxonomy): domain Eukaryota; kingdom Metazoa; phylum Chordata; class Mammalia; order Carnivora; family Canidae; genus Vulpes; species Vulpes lagopus. The sequence goes on along the minus strand of NC_054829.1, from coordinate 114,880,746 downwards.
CCCTACTGACTCATCTGGAGTGCTATTCCTCCATAAATACACAAGGCCATTTCGTGTTCATCCTTCAGTCAGACCTTCACAGGACACCCTGTTATCCATTCATTCAGTTGTTTCAGTTCTACTTTTTTTCCTGATTTTTTTTTCCATGAACACACGTCATGATCTAGGTAACAAATTAACTTGAACACCTACTCGTGTGTGTGTGTGCATGTATGTGTGTGTGTGTGTGTGCTGGGGTAGGGGAGGTGTATGACGTACTTGTGTATGGATTCTTCTCTCACTAGAATATAAGCATCCCAAGCAAGGCAATTTATGTCTGCTTTGTTAACTGCTGTATCCCAATAAATTACCTATCACATAATAAGCGCTAAATACATATTTATTAAATGCATGATAGAATCAAAACAACTAATATTCCTAGGATGATAAATAGCTCAAAGGAAAGACAGTCAAGCATAAAAACAACAAAAATAGCATGAAAGAGAACCAGCAGAAACAAAAGATGCAGAAAGGGAGCTAATAAAGTTTTTAATGCACATTATCACAGAGAGTATACTTGTTTACTCTTGAATTAAAAAATCTATGAGATGAGGGTTGCCTAGGTGGCTCAGTGGTTGAGCATTTGCCTTTGGCTCAGGTTGTGATCCCAGGGTCCTGGGATAGAGTCCCACATCAGGCTCTCTGCAAGGAGCCTGCTTCTGCCTCTGCTTATGTCTCTCTCTCTCTCTCTCTCTCTCTGTCTCTCATGAATAAAAAATAAAATCTTTAAAATATATATATGAGATGAGAAATATCAGAAGCAGGAAACTAAAAAAGTAACTAAGCAGGTATGAAATAAATTTCTCCATATTAAAAATATAAAAGCTTAATGTGTTTATCAGCATATTAGATTCAGTTGAAGAGAAAATTAGCAAACTATAAGTCAATGGATTTTATCTAGAATCCAACACAAAAAGAAAGGTATCAAAAATATTAAAAGAGGATAAAAGACACAAAAAGCAGAGTGAGAACTTCCAGCATACATTTAGCATAAACTTCAGAGTACAGGAAAGAAACAATTTAGAGTCCTGTGTGGGGAGGATGATGAAGTAACTGGTATCAGGCTTACTCTCGTGCTGTTCATGAATATAAAACTGGACAAAATAAGAGAAGCACCTATTTTCTGATCCCCAAAGGAAGGGAAACACCCATGGTGAGCTTATGATCCCTCAGCTTTCTGTCTGGGAAGATAGTAGAATATCAGAGAGGAAGGAGCCGCTCATTGAAGGGATCCTGAAAATTAGCACAGTGCTTCCTTTATGGCTTTGGCTAAATTTTGTCTTCGTTTGACTAAGTTTTGCACACCCAGAGTTCAAGAGCCCTGGCTACAAGGAAGCTGATTCTGGTGGTTGCACAGTGCTGAGGTTGCATAATGCTGATTGAAGAGTTCTGAATAGCTAGAGTGGAAAGATTTTGCTGAACACCCTTCGTGTTTATTGGAAACCCCAGAAAGGCAATGGCCAGGGAGCTAATCTAAACCTGGATGGACTCACAAAGTTAAACTGGGCTGCCTAGGTGGCTCAGTCGTTAAACATCTGGTTTCAGCTGAGGTCATGATCTCAGGGTCTTGGGATTGAACCCCCAGTGGAACCCCATAGGGAGCCCCTTGCCCCCTCACAGAGCCCATCCAGGAGCCCCTTCTAACCCCCCTTTAGGGTTCCCCACTTAGCGGGAGTCTGCTTGTCCCTTTCCCTCTAACCCTCCCAGACTCATGTGCACACCTGCACATGCACAGGCTCTCTCTCTCTCTAATAAATAAAATCTTTAAAAAAAACAATAGCAAAGTTTAAATGAAGTCTTGAAAGGTTCAAGCTGATTCCCCAGCAAATTACCTATTTGGACAGAAAATAGTGCAATACTTTAGTGTTAAGATTCTTGAATCCTGGATCAATTATTTTATGAATTGGAACTTTAAATGTTTAGTGGAAGTTCTGTGTATGTAGATGTTTATAGTTGTTTGTCTTTACCCATAGTGTGGTACTTTCATATAAGTTGGACTTATATGGTTTTCCTATTATCATTGTGTTGCTATGTGTAAAATTTCTCTCTTGTAAGATATTTAAAATACTGAAGAGATTCTGAATTATTTCATTTATAAATCTGGTTAGACATATAAAGATTACTGAAGTGCCTTGAAAGACTGTGCTTATTAGGTTTGTAATGTTGCACTACCCAGGCTTTAAAGAATTACAGAAAATTGATATATGTTCCTAGTGCATTATGTGTATAATGTACTACTGTCTTTACCCAGCAAATTAATAAATAATCACATTTGTGATAATACCCAATGTCAGCAAGGATGCAGTGAGATGAACATTCTATTCTATATACTTCTGGTGAAACATGAATTGATACAACCTTTCTATAAATATGTTTGGTCATATATTTTTTAGATGTTTAACTATTTGTACCATTTGACCCAATAATTCCAAGGAAGTAATCAGAAAACTACCTCTCTAAAATGCTAATTGTAATATTTTTGATAATATTGAAAATAGTGAGCAATCAAAATAGTTAACATGAAGTTAAATAAATTATACCATGAATTGAACTCACATTTTATGTGATGGTTAGTATCTAATATCAACAGTTAAGAATTTTGGAATATTCAGAATTACTTTGAAAAACTAAATTTGCTGTAGAATAGATTTGTGTACCATTGCTCATTAATTTCAACGTGGCCTCTTTCTTTCTACAATGTTATAACACATTGTTGCTTCTCAATTTTAGCTTTTTATTTTTTTGTCCCTTTCACTCTGATGTCTTTATTTATTTTTGGCTCTCCACAATCATTTTGGCATTTTAATGTATTAAAAGGAGATACAGAAAATTACATTTTAATATGTATAATTTGATTTTTTAGTCAATATACCTGACATGTAATAATGTATAAATTTAAGGTGTACAACATGTAAATTAGATACATTTACATATTATAATATTATTGCCATTGTAAGGATATTTAGCACCTCTATCACATTATATAATTATCCTTTCAGGTAGTTGGAATAACTAAGTTCTAGACTTTCAGCAAGTTTGATGAATATAGTGCACTATCTATAAGCATTACACTGTGCTTAGATCTCTATGACTCATTTACCACTCACTGTATGTTTGGAGTCCTAAACAACATTTATCTGATCCTCGCTTCCCCAACCCTTGGTAACCATCATTTTACTTTCTGTTTATAAGAGTTTAGCTTTTTTAGAATTCGCATATAAGAGACATCATACAGTACTTGTATTTCTCTGACTTACCTAACTTAACATTTTGTTCTTAAGTTCCATCCGTGTTATAAATGGCATGATGTCCTCCTTTCTCATGGTTGAATTACATTCTACTATGTATATTCCATTAATATAGCATTTCTTCTTTATCCATTCATCCATCAATGGGCATTTTAGGTTGTTTCTATATCTTGGTTATTGTGAATAATGCTGCAGTTAACGTGGGTTTACAATACCTCTTTGCAATTCTGTTTTCATTTCCTTTGAATACATACTCAGAAGTGGAATTGTTGGATCATATGGTAGATCTATTTTTGATTTTTTGAAGAAACTCCATATTGTTTTCTGTATAATTGGATCAATTGAAATTCCTACTAACAGTGTATAAGGGATCCCTTTATCACATCCTCATCAGTACCTATTATATCATCTTCACAATAGCCTCACTAACATTAATGTCTTTAAATTTATGTTCTACTCAATCTAACCTTTTTCTCTTTATTGTAAATTTTATTTTATTTTATTATTTTTTTTAATTTTTATTTATGTATGATAGTCACAGAGAGAGAGAGAGAGAGAGAGAGAGAGAGAGGCAGAGACACAGGCAGAGGGAGAAGCAGGCTCCATGCACCGGGAACCTGATGTGGGGTTCGATCCGGGATCTCCAGGATCGCGCCCTGGGCCAAAGGCCGGCGCCAAACCGCTGCGCCACCCAGGGATCCCAAATTTTATTTTTTTTACTTAGTATTTAAACTCTTACTCTTATTTGATAATTATTTTAATTATATCATTAAACTAAATTTTATTTTCTTTTATTACCTGTTTCTATTTAATAACTTAAAAATATAAACTTTATATGAATTTACAATTTCCCTTTCCTACTCTTCTATGCCCTTTGTTTTGATGACTTGTTCTTACAACTGCCAACAGGCAGGGGTTGTGATAAGTGGACGCCCACACCATCAGCCAATGGTTTGGATCTTCTTTTCTAAGCAACTGTTCTTGCTCTCAGGATCCTACTAATGGTTACCCCAGGGATATTAAAAATTTATTTTCCAAAATGGTTCCATTCTTGTTAATCTTCAGAGGTGGAGCTGAAGTATCACTTGCAGGTCTTAAATCTTTTAACTGACAAGGCTGTCTCAAAGATTTAGAATTCATTACTACGCACCTGCCTGCCTACTGACACAAGAAATTGTCAGCTGCCTAATAGTTGGAGAAAAGTCTTCTTAGAAAGCAGAACACTGCATCCAGATAATGCATTTGATGACCATAATGGGCATAAAACCAATCACCTTCAAGGGTGAACACCAAGTTACTGCTTTCACTCTGACATATACCAGATTTAGAAGAATAACCAAAATACAGAGTCTTGGGTAGGCAGATGAGCTATTGTTAGGGATGGCTGAGGCAGGTCTCTGAGTAGTAGCAACATGGCAGTGCTTTTAAGCAGTATAAGTGTGGCAGAGGCAAACAAAGGTGACACTGTCATAGAGGGACTGAAATACTGGACACTGGTCAAGGGCTTTGGCTACATGAATAATCCAGGAAATTAGCTACATACTGGAGGGATAAGGTGAGGAATTTTTTTCTTTGGAACATGGTGGAAGGCTAGTTGTAAGCGGCAGACTAAAAAGGAAAGATGATTGCTGCTCTAGTGTTGACCTAGTCTCTACATTTCTTTTAATTTCCTAACCAAAATTACTATTATTTCTAGAGTCTGAAGGAAAAACAAATATCAATGTGGGGGTCAAGTGCCCCCCCACCCCGAGGATGAGGAAAAATGCAAAGTCTGGGAGACATGCAGGCTTGGCATCATTCAACACCTTCCATTATTACTATTTAATTTATAAAATCTCTTTCAGTATAATTATTCCCAAACACAAAAGCGATTTGTGTGTGTCACAAAAGACTGCCAGGAGCCTTGTCTTTACTAGTCTATGATGTTACAGGTTTCATTAAATTTGCTAAATTTACCGTGGACCTTCTAAATTGGCTCACAAATATCCTCATATGAGTTACCAACATTTTTATGACTTGAAACAGGTTCCCAGTTGTGCACTAATTAAACCTCCTGTATGTGAATCAGAAAGTGACAGCGTTCCTCTGTTTTGTCTAATAATAGCTCCAGAATAAGCTAGAACAGTTGCTCATAAATGGACCTCACTTTCCATCAAGTAGTTAGAAGCATTCGTTGTTGTGAGGTACCCCTTGTTATTGCCTCAGTCGGATCTGCTTCTCTAATGAGGTGGTTTAGGGTTGCAGGGTAACCAATCAGGAAACTTCGAGGACCTGGTGAAAGACAGGAGAAAAGATATGAGGAATAGTTTCCTTTTCAACTTTCTCATTGAAAGCAGGAATGACGACTTTCTCATTGAAAGTGTTGTCATGTTAAGTTTGCCACATTGAGAACACACAACTTTGATTTAGAATACAAATAGCTAGCTGTAAAATTCAGGGGGAGTTGGTGTCATTTCTATAGAAAGCAGTAACATTTGGACTACATAAACTTAGACTCTTAGACTGAATCTTATTTAACATTCACCATCACTTGACTGCACAGTGATGGCAATATTTCCCAAATCAATTTGAAATTCACCTATGGAGCCTCAATTATGTTGCTGAGGTATTAATTTTAATTCTTAATTTCCCTGAGAATGCAATGTTCCTCATACTTAAAAAAATTAACTCCTGATATTACAAAAATAGAGGTAAAACAGAATCAGCCCTTGCTGTGTTGTTTTTTTTTTTTTTCCACTTCATTTGGAATTGCTATAAGACTGTTTTTGTTGAAATAACTTCCTGGTTATCTAAATATGTGGGTCAATGCGTGAATACGAGAGGAAAGGATATGAAGAATTAAAGTTGCACCACTCTTGGCGTCACGCCTGAGCAGAATTCTCACCGGCCCTTATGGAATGAATGGAGAAGACCAGCTTTCTTTGATATCCTGTTGTCCCTCCTGAGTGCTGACTTTTGGCAGCATAAAAGGAAGGAAGGGAAGAGGTAACACTGCTTCAGAGGTGTTTCTGCTTCCACTCCTACCCCTCACACCCCTTTTTTCCTTTTGGACTTTTGGTCTTAGCTGCCAAGAATATAAATTTCATAACCACTGCAAACACAAACCTTGCTCTGTAGTTCAGTCCAATTTAATGGAAGAAAACAATGAAAGTTGTACTTTCTTGCTCAAAAATTTTTAACTTAAAGGTGACAGAGACACTAGAATGTGTGGAAAACATGAAAGGAAAAGGAGTGATGGAATGCAGACCTAGTATATAATGGTTAAGAAGAAACAAAACAAAACTGGAAAATCTTAGGTGTTTTTATATTCTTTATGCAGTTCTTTCATTTTCTTTACCTTCTAAATTACTCTATAGGGTTTTTGTTTGTTTGTTTGTTTGCCAAAGACTCAAGACCAGAAAATTTTTTTTGAAAATAATAGAAATCGGAGTATCTGCATGGTGCAGTTGTTTAAGCATCCAAATCTTGGTTATGGCCCAGGTTGTAATCTCAGGGTCATGGGATCCAGCCATGGAACTCCAATGTGGAGTTTTGCACTTAGCACAGAGTTAGCTTGAGATTTTCTCTCCCTCTCCCTCTGCCTCTCCCACTCATGCTCTCATTTTCTTTCTGAAATAAATAAATCAATCTTTAAAAAAGAAAGAAAATGATAGAAATTGATGTTAAGCCACAAGATCTTTCTTTTCTTTCAAAATAAAATTAGTTTTAGTCTTAGTCCTCAAATTAAAATTAGGCTACTTTTCTAAGTACAGAGCAATATCTGTCCAGGATATATTTAGTTTGAGAACATTTATGACATCAGAAAGGCAGATAAAAAATTATCTATAGTCCCCATAGCTATACCAAGGTATAAATATTGCTAGTATTTTTTCATATATTTCTCCAGATTTTTTCTATGTGAATGTTTACTAAAATATGAAAATATTATAAAGGTTTTTTTGTAGTCTTATCTTTTCATATAATAGTATTTAATGGCCATCTTTTCATTCAAAAACCATGGAACCATAGCAACACTTTTTAGGGCTATAAAATATTTTTATATGGATGCTCTATAAATTATTTGGCAATCACTAACTTTTAGGCTTTTAAGTTGTTTCTTAGTCTTTATTATTAAATTCTGTAACCTCATTATCATATGTAAACCACCTGTCTATATAAACAGATATATCTACAAACTCAGAATAGATCAGTGAAAAGTATGCATCATACTGACAACCACAAAATGTTAATTACATGAAACCAGTAGTCCCGACAATTCATAGTCATTTAATACCATCTTGCAGTGTATTCAGCTATTCTTGTACTTGATAAGTATTGAGTACAAGAACCTAGGCATGGCTCTAGGCAGGGGGATACAGGAATGATGACGAGACAGTGACAGTTTGGTCTCGAGGGGCTTATGTTTCTTTAAGTGGGTGCAATCAATAAACATGTACATTAATAAGAAAGTTAGAGATTTTATAAGTGCTTTGAATAAAATGAACAGGGTCACCTGACAGATTAACTGCAGAGATCTACTTAGCTAAAATAGCCAGGCTCAAACTCTTTGATGACTTGACAATTGGTTGATGCTTGAATAGTGAAAAAGAACCAGTCACTCAGGGAACAGGAGGGAGGAAAGAGAACACAGCCATTACAAAAGCCCACAGCAGGAAAAAGTCTGTCTGGAACTAAGGATTCTTCCACAGCTGGAGTGTAGCAGGGAGGTGTGCCATGACAGGAGCCTGGAGAAGATGGCCTATCTCACCTGCAAAGCCTCCTTGACTCTGCTACAATGTTGGATTTTCTTACAGGTGCTAACAAAATTCTTGGAAGGATTTTTAAGCAGGGTGATTGATTTAACTTGAGTCAACTTTTCAATGGATTCAAGACCAGAGACAAGGAAAAGAAAGGAAAGAAGAATTATTCTTTGTTTTCCTTTCATAGCTGGGTACTAGATGGAGTGATTTATTGAGAAGAGAGAGTCTGGAGAGAGAACGTATTTTGAAGATACATTTAATTGGGACCCAGTAGTCTGGATTACATGGGCAAGTTAAAATGGGTCTGGAGTTCAGGAGGTGTAAACTTAGATTGCATTTACCTTCAGAATGAATAAGATCTCCTCAGGAAAGAACGTAGAATGAGAAGAATCTCAGGAACCAACAATGGGGCATTCCAAAATTTAGAAATGAGATTGAGAAAGAGGAGACAGCCAAAGATATGGAAGAAGAGTAATAGTTGAGGTAGAAGAAATGCCATAGAGTGTGATGGCATGCAAGTTAAGACTGGACAATGTTGGAACACCTGGGTGGCTCAGCAGTTAAAGTGCCTGCCTTCAGCCCAGGGCGTGATCCTAGAGTCCCAGGATCGAGTCCCACGTTGGGCTCCCTGCATGGAGCCTGCTTCTCCCTCTGCCTGTGTCTCTGCCTCTCTCTCTCTGTTCTCTCATGAATAAATAAATAAAATCTAAAAAAAAAAACTGGAGAATGTTAAGGTGGGAGTGAGTGGTCAATTATGATACATCGACGAGACTGTGTTAGGATGCTCAGGTGTATGGATTTGGTAATAACATCAAGTTCACAGAGGAAGAGTGAATGGTAAACTTCTTTTTCTGGCAATGGAGTGGAATAGATATAAAGTAAACCCCTTCTTGGCATAGCATATATGACAACAATGTATAATATATTTGGGTAATATTTTGAATAAAACCCAACACCTCTTTAATGCATTGTTGAAGGCAAGTGAGGGAATTTCTCAAAGGCCAGAAATGAGAAGCAGCTAGACCAGGGAGTCACTGTAGTGAAGTTGCCAGCCCTGAGAACTCAAGTGTTCCAAATGGGCAATTTCATTCATTTCTATTTCTTTGAGGAATGTGACCTTTATATTTTTTTTCTTAGATTCTATGGTGTGTCCTGTGGAGTCCCCTGGGCTCTGGCGATACCGCTCTCCACATCAGATTCCCAGATCTTGTCAACCAAGATCAAATTTCGGGAAGCATGTTCTCCCTCTAATAGGCACAGATTTTCAAAGTGGAAGATCATAAGGGACTTTGGATAATTTGGAGAATATTAAGGAGAAAGAGAAGTAGTCTAGAAGTTAAAAATGAAAGTTTACTGCAGTCAATGTGAAAAAAAAAATATATATATATCTAACTGATCAGAAACATAAGGATAGATCCAAAACTCTAAAACAATTAGCAAACCAAATCCAGAAATTTAAATAAGAGATAATGTTCTTATCACACGGCATTTATTTCAGGTATGCAAAATTTCTCTAGCTATCTATTAATACAATTCATTGCAAGAACACATTTAAAAAATGTATTTGATAATCTCAATGATTATCAGAAAAAAATTAGTTCAAATTCAACTTAAAACTCCATTCCTTGAGTTTTAGTCAGGCACATTTAGGATCCCTCCTAGTGAGGAGTGACCATCTACGTTCTTGCCAACACAACGTGAGCAGAGGTGATGTGAGTTACCTCTCAGTGTTCCCTTGTAATGAACAAGGCTTCCCCTCCACCTCTCCTTTCTTAGCTTCTGTTCTGCCCAGACTTATCATATGCACATTCTTAGTTCACCATAAAATTAAAACCACTCAAGGTGTACCTCTTAATTTTCTGTTTTATACTGCCATTTGTGGGTATTCTTTATCTGTGCTAAATAAATTCTAAGCTTCCTGAAACAGAGAGTTTTACTTGTTCATCTTTATATTCTTTCAGAACCTGACACAAAATTCAGTGCATGGGAAGTATTTTTAAATATATATTTAATTGCCCTCGACTTAATTTTCCTGTTCCTGCTGTTAGCCAAATGTGGTGCTATTTGATTGAGGCAAATTCTTACCAAGCTAAAAAATTAAGGTACAATTTTGAAAATTTGAAGCCATTTACTATCCTCATGTTACACTTAATTGCAGATGTTTAATAACCATTTTTCTCCCTGGGTAGAAGAGAAACAGCCTGAAGCCCTTGGAAGCCAGAGCTACTATGTCAGGAGCTGAGTGGTTTGTTGCTGAATTTTTCTGAACTCAACTCTTAATTCATATAGCAGATAATATAAATCTCTTATTTCTTGGCATTCCTGGGCTAAACTATAAAAAGATACTATATTGATTTAGGATAGGTTTTCATAAATTTTTTGGAATTTCTCAATATAAAAAAAGAGGAAGTTCTTTTCTATCTCTAGATTATTAAGCAACAATTATTTGTTGAATGATTACTAGTAGTGGTATGACCTAAATCATTGTTTAAAGCTACCTCTACCTGATTTTTTCATCTGAAAAAAGTTTTGAACTAGATGACTACTACCATTCTCCTAGTTATGAAAGTCCATTTATTTTATTTGAAAAACTGCTTTGTCATGAAAAAATATTTGTAGAAACAGTATAATGGTTGGTCTCTTTAAATATAATTACTGTTGGGGTGCCTGGGTGGCCCAGTTGGTTAACCCTCTGCCTTTGACTCAGGTCATGATCTCAGGTCCTGGGATCAGAGCCCCTCATTTGGCTTTCTGCTCAGGTTGGGGGGAGTCTGCTTCTCCCTCTCTCTCTGCCCCTTCCCCCTCTCATGCTTCTTCTCTCTCTCCCTCCTTTCAAATAAATAAATACATAAATAAAGTAAGTAAGTTATTGTTAGTGCCATCCAGGCTGGCTACTAATTCTTCACAGATCAAAGGTGTTTGAGTGAACTTGAATTCGGATGGGCCTCCACCATATGGTAATGTGTTAGGTATACCACAGGGGGAAGCAGAGAATGAGCCAGGTGAAGAAAAGGATCAATCAAAACTCGACTGCATAAAACTTTAGAGTATTGAAAAAAATGAAGTCATGAGAATAAACAAGGCATATCGTGAATGATTCAACACAAGCCAGAAGTATTTATTGGACACCTACAATATGTCACGTACTTGGGATTACATCAATGAAAAAACTAAGACCCCTGCTCTTGTGGAGCTACATGCAAGTAAAATGATGTTTTTTTTTTACCTTTTGGAAGACCTCTGTCAGATAAGACTCACAAGAAAGGTGAAAAAATTAACAGGTACCTGCAACAAGGAATTGGCAGTAGAACCCATTACAGCAGGAGAGAGAGAGTTGTCATTGAAAGGCACAGGAATTTAGATAAAAGGCCACATGAAGTGGCATGTGTGTATATTGTCTGGGTGTGTAGGGTCTTATCAAGCAAGCATGCAAGCATTAATAACAGCCGCGAGCATAATCAGTGATATGTGATTTTAGGAAACTAGAGAGCTCTTACTGTCGCATCTGATGACCAGTGTTCCAGGTAGTGATGCTATTTTTTCTTTTGCCCTGCTAACCAGCAGCCTCCTTAAAGGCATCACCTCCGCTTCAGAAGCAGATGGGCAGGCCTCGGACACCTCATTTGCTATATACCTGAGATGGCATGGAATATTTTAACATGGTACATGATTGTACTGGAGCAATTTTACAAGAGAATTTATCAATATGGATCGGGTTCCTCAAATCTATTGTGTGCTTTGTCGCAATTTGCTTCCTAGATAGAAATGTGGACTTGTAGGCTCTGCATCCAGTAAACAAACAACATTAATAAAGTTATAAATAAAGGCAGGAATGTCTTTTATCCACACCCCAAACCAGTCCCCACCACACACACACAGCTGGATGAGGTCTGAGTTTAGTTCCCTAGCATGTTCCTCAGTATCTGGCGGTGCCACCACTAATTGGTTCAAAGTCACATCCTGCATTATTTGCTGTCTTCTGTTCCAGAGGAGGGTTCATTAGGTTATTTCCCACATGGAGCTACTCAGCATTATGTAGCCAGATAGTGTTTCAATCCAAGGCATCAAGAGATGTATATGAGGAAACATACAGTCTAGGAATTATGTAAACGAAACTTAAAAGGTTTTAGCTTTGGTATAAAGTAAACTGGCTGTTTAAATACATCTTAGCTCAAGCTCTCTTTAACCGTTTAATGTAATCTGTATATTAGAAAAAAAGGTATTTCTTAACATATTGCTAGAATAATCTTACATGGGCTAGTGTTCAGTCCCTTTTCTTTCATGCATTATTCTTGTTAGGCTGCTCATGATCCAGAAAGAGTATTAATTATTAAATAATGCATTAATGTTGAAAGAGTGTGTGTGTGTGTGTGTGTGTGTGTGTGTGTGTGTGTGGCAGGGGAGGAGGAAAAGGTCCAAGTTTGTCTCTGGGAGTGAAGGATGCATTCCTGCTTCTTCTTTTAAATATTGTTCCCTTTCCAGCAAGTCCTGGCATAGAAACCCTGTGAGATTTCCCAATTCAGTTTAGTTTGGGGCCTTTCCTGCCCTAGAATTGCCAGATATTGTTGTCTGACACATCTTTGAACCTGAGCTGAGCCAGAAAATTAGGGCCCTGGAAGCAGAGTCCAAGTGAAGGAACCGATTCAGTGCAACCTGGCTGGGAGTCCACGTGGCACAATTGCAGCAACTTCACACAGGCCAGGCTGGTGATTTTTGTCAGTGTATAAAATCCTCTTGAGGTGCAAGCTCAAAGCAACAGTTTTTAAGAAGGTATTTTGAATGGAAAATGATCCAAATAATTTTATAAACAATGAATAACAACAATAATAATGTCTTACATTTACATAGTACTTGGCATCTATCAAGTGTACTTCTGTATACTTTCTGCTGCTAGAACAGTTACTCATTATGGATTTATGGCATGCAAGATTACCTCTGATTTTGGTTCATATAATCTATGTACACAGAACATTAGGAGCTTTCCTAGTGTTCCACTCGTTTTTATGCAAGAAGCATCAGAAGTTAGACACAATTTGAATACATTCAAGAAAACAGACCATGCATACAATGAAGTGGAAATCAGTAGAATCAGAAGGCATGGGTTCTGATATGATTATCCTTATGTTTATTAACTATTTTGATTTAGAAGCTGTGTCTCCTTCTGTCAATGTTGCACCTACCAGGACAGGCCAAGATTAGCCACAGGGAGCCACAGGGAGTAATAGTTGTTGCTTATTGTCCCTACGTGCTGTCTACGGAAGGCCTCCAGATACTGTTTGCAGTTTTTTGCAGTAATGCAGTTTGTATATGCAACAGCCCTAAGGGGAGTTAATCACATCTGCAAGCAGGCAGATCAGAGACATGAGGGGACTGTGGATTGGGCTTCGCTGAGCATGCTCAGCTTTTTCTTCCAGACTTATCAAAGAGATAAATCATTCTTCCTCTCTTGGGGAAAAATGAACAAGAAAGCAGGGAGAAGCTGAATAGATTCCTTTCACATGTTTTTCCTCCAAGAAAGAGATTGGAAAATTTCCTCTCTTTATGGAAACAGGAAGAGTGGGAAATACATCAGCTACACTGCTTTAGTAACTATATTTTTGGGGTAACTATGTATATTTGTTTACTTGAGCTGAGCTCACTTTACTATATAATTAGTAGTTCCTATTAGTCAATTTCAACAGTTATGTTTGAACTTATGTTCAACAAGTCATAGCAGGAACCCAGACTCAGTTACTAATTTTGTGAAGTATTTCAAGCCAGACATGAGCTGCATGATCCAGCAGAGTAGATGGCCACTTAAAACAATATGATCCACAATTATGTTGTTTCCAGAAATTTCACCAAGAAAATCTACTCTTTTTTTAAACATATACATAATGCAATCATTTTGCCAAGAAAATTTATTTTTCATATGCTAATGAACTTTGTCAATCTTTGCAATGGGCTTTAGTACGCAGTGTTTCCCACTGTCTCAGTTGTGCAAAATTACAAAATTGGTGTTATATTTCGGTTAAGTGGGTTTTCTTCAAATAACAATGAAAAAAAACAAAAAACAAAAAACAAAAACAAAAAAAAACCAAAAACAAAATAAGACAATGAGCCAAACCCTATCTTATAAGCTTTCTTTTTTTTTTTTTTTTTCTTTTTTTTTTTTTCTTATAAGCTTTCTTTCACTCAGTAGACATCAGGTAACATTTAATTCTTAGAAAACAAACTATGTATATACAATTGATTAAAACTCACTGTAACATCATTGTTGGGCATAAATGAACACTTTTAATGAATTTTCAAAATTGCAGTAAGTGCAATTTATTATGTTATTTACAAACAGCATGAAATAATTTTATATATATATGTATACGTACAAGAAATTAACTAAAAATTTTTTTAAATTGAGCCAAATTTTTGGTATAATCTTAGATTTTTTTCTCCTTCATTAAAATTAAGACTTCTTAAGTAAATATATGCAAACATCAATTAATATGATACCATCATGTAATGTCCATTATTTTCCATAATCTGTGGAATGCATTTGTATTTTTAATGTGTTACTTTTATTGCTATTATGAAGAAGCAAAATTTATTGAATGTTCTAGGCAAACTTCAAGTTTTTTTTTCTCAAAGTTTATTCACAGACTTTATTCATTTAAAAAAGATTTTTTAAATCATTATACACTAGAAATATTCGTAAGAAATTATATTTGAAGAAAAATTCCATTTGACTGCCAGTTTCTGTTGATTTTTTCTGATATGATGGATATAAGAGGAATAGCTGAAAAAGCATTGGTCTCAGATATACCTACCATGGCAGTAGGCTGAAGCCTGAAGGCTATCCTCAGAGAAGTGGTGAGCATGGCTAACCTGAAGATTATAGCGCTGATGCCAAAGGCATTTAAAAGAATTCAGAAAAGTAATTCTTATTGAGTATAGACACAACTAAAACTTGTCTGCAGTTAAATAATAGCAATTACTATTTGTTGGAATGGTACAGAATGCCACACATACTATTCTAACATTTTGTGTGTTTAACCATTTGATCTGCAAAACAACACGTTAAGGTAGATAATAATAGTAACTGACCTCATATTACAGATGGAGAAGTTGAGAGTCCAAGAGATAAAGGAACTTTCCCACGATTTCTTAGTTGTGGTGAAGCTAGGATTCAAACACAAGTAGTGCAATTTAAAAAAAATAGGAAGAAGGGCAGCCCGGTGGCTCAGTGGTTTAGCACCGCCTGCAGCCCAGGCCGTGATCCTGGAGACCCAGGATCGAGTCACATGTCGGGCTCCCTCCATGGAGCCTGCTTCTCCCTCTGCCTGTGTCTCTGCCTCTCTCTCTCTCTCTCTCTCATGAATAAATAAAATCTTTAAAAAAAATAAAAAAAAATAAAATCAGAAGGGCAAAAAAAGGAACTTTAAAAAATAGGAAGAAAAGAGGAAAATGATGAAAAGAAAGGAAAAGGAAAAAAGAAATTAAGGGCAAGAGAGAAGAAAAACTTTATTTGCAGGTGAATTAATCCTATTATTGAAACTTTTGAGGAATTAACAGAAAAAATAAATAGATATAGCAAGGCTTCAGGATGCATGATCAATGTACAAAAATTGTTTTATTTCTATATTCTAGTAATGAAAAACCTTAAAATAAATTTAAGAAAATAATTCCATTTACAATACCATCAGTGAGAACTTAGGGATGGATGTAACAAAAGAAGTGTAACACTTTTATACTCAAAACTACAAAACAACAACAACAACAAAACTACAAACATTGCGGAGATAAAGAATATCTAAATAGATAAAGAAATAATATTTATTCATGATTTGGAATACTCAATATTATAAAGATGGCAATTCTACCAGATTTTGTGTATAAGTTTAATATAAACACTATCAAAATGTTAGTAGTTTTTGTTGTTGTCAAAATGGACATACTGATTCTAATATGTCTGAAAATACAAACTGGAAAAAAATAACAGAATTGGAGGACTTACACAACTCCATTTTATATTTTAAGACTTCATTTGAGACAAAAAAAAGAGAGATAATGAGTGAGATAGCACAAGCAGGGAAAAGAGGGAGAAACAGACTCCCCGATAAGCAGGGAGACCCACCCAGGGCTGGATCCCAGGACCCCAGGATCATGACTTGAGTTGAAGGCAGATGGTTAACCCACGGAGCCACCAGGTACCCCATATTTTTAAGAAGATTTTATTTATTCATTCATTCATGACAGACACAGGGAGAGAGGCAGAGACACAGGCAGAGCGAGAAGCAGGCTCCATGTAGGGTGCCTGACGTGGGACTTTATCCTGGGTCTCCAGGATCATGCTGGGCTGAAGGCAGCACTAAACCATTGGGCCACTGGGGCTGCCCACCAGGTACCCCATATTATCCAATTTTAAAACTTACCATAAAGTCATAGTAATTATAGTATGGAGTTATAGTATGGGCACACAGATTAATGAAATGTAACTAAAAGTTCAAAATAAATCCTTACACTTAATATCAATTGAATTGCAAGGAAGGTACCAAGATAACTCAATGAATAAGGAACTAAGTTCCTTTCTAAAAATAGTTTTTATTTTGTGGATATCCAATTGTCTCAGTTCCATATTTGAAAATATTGTTTTTTTCTGCTAGTCTGTAATTATTTCAAAATTTAAAAAAAAGAAAAAAAACATTATTTAAGATTTTAAGACTTTGCTCCTCCTTTACTACTCACAGATGTCTGAGGCCAGGAACTGTGGGACATGTTCATGTCTCAATTATACCCTCTGGCTCCTCTGGCTCTGTATCTCATTTCACAATGCTATGCTAAGGAGTTGCCATAGTGACTTTAAGCAGAGAACTATCACAACTTGTTTATATGCTGTTGGGAAAGGGAGAAGAGACTATTACTGCTGTGGGAGAGAGACGATTGCAGGAGCAGGTTTTGAGCATGTGAGGGAGATGGGATCCAATGTATAAATGAAAGAATTGTTACAAGACAGGAGCACACACAGGTCCCTGGGCCACTCTGGGAGGGGAAGACAGTGAATTGCAAAAGATGGAGGAACATCAGAAGATATGGTGATGGGAAAGATGAAGTCATTGCTTTTTTGTTTTTTGTTTTGTCTTGTTTTTGTTTTGCTCTTTTTTTTTTTTTTGCTGTCTTTTTGTTGAATGAAAGAAGAGGTAGTCACCAACTCTGTGTTGATGGCAATTAAAAAAAAAAAATACGTGAATGTGTCTTCCTAGAGAATAGAACAAAAAATTGACTGTAGAAAGGTAGAAAGATTATGCAGCACTGGTGGATTACTTAAGGTTTGCTGTCATAAATATAAAGCACACCCCACTCAGCACAATTGTATTAAATATAATGCCTATGAAGCAGATGGGATTTGTGTAACTGGGTCTGTGGTTTTGCCACTCCAGCATGATGGAAGGATAGGGGAGCAAAGAAATCAAGGGTGTGTGCAAGGAGTGGTCATTTTATGGGTTATGGAATCCAAGCTTAATAACAGAGGAAATAAGAAAGAGGTAAACATTAAAAAGGTTGTTGAAACAGGAGATACAACATTTATTGCTTGAAAAAAAATCATCCCATTGAAATCACTAAACATTCTGAAGGAAATAAAACATTTTTTAAAATGCAAAACTGTGCTCACAATATGTAGAGTTAACTCACAGAAGCCAGAAGTGAAAAGTGAACTGAACCAAAATGATATGATAGAATGAAGCCAGGATATACTACGAATACTTCACACCTAAAGTTTTAGTTTCAATGCCCATATTTGGAAAAGGGAGACAAATTATGGTAGAGAATGAAACTTAGACTACCACATGAAATTTAGAAACTTTCAGGGTCTATATCCTCAGTGAAAAAGTCAATTGGCAAAGTAAATAAATAAATAAATAAATAAATAAATAAATAAATAATTTTAAGTGATAAAAATAATAAATATCTGATCTCTGCTGAGATTGGAAAAATATAGAATTATAATTTATAGCCAGCTAAATGATCTTTCAAGATCAAGGATAACATAGACATTTTTCATATGAACAAAAGCAAAGATGTTTGTTATTTACTTCAAGAACACAGAAAACAAGCCCAGAGAAAATATGAAGTCCTAGAAGGAATGGTAATTAAAGAATCAAATGTAGCATAAATACAAACAAAAATTGCTATATACAGCAAAAATAATAACATCCAAAGAAAGGATGCAGTTAAAACTTGATACTATTAAAATTTTTAAAAGCAATTAACATGCACATTGAACATGGAATTAAAGTGCTTCTTATTTCTTTAGAAAAAGAGTAGAGACATTGATTAAATTATGATTTTAGTAAACGAAATGTGTATTCTTAAAATTTCAAGACTGAGTACAGTCTAAAAGAGCATAGACAATACAGCACTGAAGCATTTAATATGAAAGCAAGAAGAGATGAAGTGCATAAGAAAATAGAACAGAGAAAGTACAAAAGGGAAAGATATAATTCCAAATATATTAGTAATAATAAATGTAAATGGACCAAACTCATCAGGTAAATTGAGATACACAGTTGCCCATTAAACATATTAGGGGTTAGGGCACCAACCCCTCTTGCAGTTGAAATCCAAGTTTAACTTTTGACTCCCTCAAAATGTTAAGTATGAATAGTGCACTGTTGACTGGAAGCCTTACTGATTACATAGTTAATTAACCTCTATTTTATATGTTACTTGTATTATAGAATGTATTCTTACAATAAGGTAAGCTAGAGAAAAGAAAATACTATTTAAAAAATTATAAGGAAGAGGAAATACATTTAGTGTATTATACTATATTTATATAAAAAAAAAATCTGTAGGTGGACATGTGCAGGTCAAACCTGTGTTGTTCAAAGGTCAACTGCATATTGGGAAAAAATATAGCTATATGTCATTTCTAAGATACCCTTTTAAGATAAAAATAGAAGTTTTGAAAAGAGAAAGACTGAACAAAGATATATATGGATATATATATAGATAGATATATAAATATACATAAATATTAACTAAAAGAAATTGTAGCAGCTACATTAATATCAGACAATATAGTTATTAAAATGAAAAGGATTATCAGGGGTGCCTGGAAGGCTTAGTCCCTTAAGTGACTGACTCTTGGTTTCAGCTCAGACCATGATCTCAGGTTCATGAGACTGAGCCCCATGTGGAGCCCTGCATTGCGCTCCACCCTGCGTTGGGCTCTGCCCACTTAACAGGAAGTCTGCTTAGGATTCTCTCTCTCTCTCCCTCTGCCCCTCCCCCACTCTTCTCTAAAATAAATAAATATTTAAGAAAAAAAATAAAATGAAATAAATTATCAGGGAAAAGAAGATTACTACCTATTGGTGTGGTTCCTGAGAGTGATAATGGACTATCCGTGAAGAGAAAAACTATGTTTGGCAAACATTTCAGGTGAAGTCTTTAGAGATACAGCAGCCATCCACTATACTGTTTGTTGGTAAGCATATCAGAGAAGTTGAAGTTTTGAGAGAATGTGTCCACATAGCTGTCTTTGCAGCCCATGATTCAGAGTGGGCAAGGAAAAGGAAGCTATACATAAGGCTACATAAGCTATACATATACATATACATATACATATACATATACATATACATAAGCTATACATAAGTCTTACATAAGGCTATATGTAAAGCAGAATATAAGCATATTTCAATCTGGTTATAACTGAAAAAATTCATTTATGAGACTTAAGAAGTAGAAATAACATTATAGTTTTAAATGTTTCTTTACCTTAGGCTTGCAAAATGACAAAATTAAAGCAAGAAGAAACATTTTCAGGGAAGTGAAAGTCAGATTTCCTAAGTGAATTTTTCTATAAACAGGATGAAATAAATTAATAGAGCTCATTTACTGAGGTTGCTCAGGAACATGAATCTCATGTTTTGGAATGCTATTATAATGATAATACTGGATACTCTTTCCTTGAGGCATTTTTGAGCGCCACTTTTTGGTGTGAAAGAGCCTCCAGATATCACAAGAAAATAGTGATTTGCCCTGAATATTTTTACATTTGCTTTTCTCCTTGAATTAGTAGAAGAATATAAGCATCCTTTGAAACATGTTGTTTCTAATTTCTAATCTTAAAATAATTGTTGTTCAATGTGAAGTCATTAGAAAGGGAGTAGTGAGCGGTGCCTGAATGGCTCCATGGGTTAAGCGGATGACTTTGGCTCAGATCATAATCTCAGGATCCTGGGATCAAGTCCCTTGTCAGGCTCAATGCTCAGTGGGAAGTTTTCTTCTCCTTCTGCTCCTTCCCCTTCTCATATTCTCTCTCTTTCAAATAAATAAGTAAAATCTTAAAAAGCAAGAAATGGAGTGGTAAATATATATTTAAATTTTATCACATGAGAAATTAGATGTTTGTTTACTTTTCTCCGAAAGTAAAATAAAATAAATGGATACCAAAAATAATCTAAAATGTAATTGTCCCAAACTTTACTTTGCTTCAAGTATCAAGTTTTCTTCAACATATAAAAATTAGTCTGATTTTTTCCTGAATGATGACAATAGTAAAATAGAGTTAAAAAGCAAAATGAATTTATGAAAGGTAGGCAGTTTTCAGGTCAGTTTCTTTATGTGTTAAATCAGCAGTGGTCTTTAATAATTACAGAATGAGTCCGAATAATATTTGCTATATTATATGATATTATTTTTAACTGCAGTGATCTTCATGGCTTATCATCCACGAAAGCAACAAAGAATCACATATGGGAACCATCATAGCTTAAAGTATAAAAAAAAAAAAAAATCCAGTCATTCAACTTTTTTTTTTCAGTCATTCAACTTATGTGAACATAGCTCAAAAGGAAATATTAGTTTCCTTTTCTTGAGATGGTAGGAGTTATTATATATATTTAGGAACATAGTTATTTTTTCTCTGGTTTTTCAGTGAAGTATTAAAAACCAAATGTTCAGATAAATATTTCTCAGTTTAGCCAATGCAATTATTAAACAGATATTTCAACCTTTTATAAAAAAGTTGACTTTTTATTAAAAAAACATACATATTCTTATTAAGCACTGTTTGTGACTATTTTTTTAAAGATGTATTTATTTGAGAGAGAGTGAGAGAGCACAAGCAGGGGGGAGGGGCAGAAGGAGAAGGAAAAGCAGACTTTCCCCTGAGCAGGGAGCTTGATATGGGCTCCCTCCCAGAACCCTGGGATCATGACCTGAGCCACAGAAGCTTAACTGAATGACCACCCAGGAACTCTAGTTTGTGACTTTATTAGCTGAAAAAACCTTTATTAACTTTACTAATTGAAAAAAAAACAATGTCACATTTTTAGTGTTTTGACACAATATAACACTCTCAAAAATCTATATTGTACTTACTACCATTTGTCTTTTTTATAACAAGTCCAGAAATTTTCTTCTTCATTGAAACAAATAACTCTAAAGTTTATATTCTCTAAAAAGACTTTGCTAATTAGAAAAAAAGCATTTTCCAGAATAATACTTTTGAAATATTAACTCATGTTGCTTTTACTTCCTTGGTTTTGTCCATGGGAAATTATAATAAGGATTGATGTAGACTAACAAAAAGAAAAAAAAAAAACAACGTTCTGGCTTTATTTTACTCAAAAAGTCTGTTTTGGGACTTCTTTTTTCCATTTAAGATAGAGAAAGTCCCAAGAGACAATTGCTCACATCCTAAAATGCAAAACGAGATAATCCACAAAATAAGACATGTTGCTAAATTATCAGCTAGTTTAGGGTGCAAAGAAAGCTAATTGAGCTGATTTCCAGAAAGCAATCAACTCTGTCTTAAAAAGAGAGGCCAATAGCTTAAATCATCTTTAGACATGCAACAATAAAATCAGAGAAGTCAATCATAAGTGAGAGTAAGGAGAAACTAGTAGAACTTCTAACAGAAGTATAAGGACCAGATTGAGAGACTGAAATTCCTGGAAGTTCCAGATACAAAGGAGTCATGAACCCACCACCCATGTTCTCTTAAGGTCAAACAAATAGAATTTGTTTTTCAAAGATTGGAAATAGAGTGGGGGAAATAAAACATTGCTCCATGAGATACACAAGATATTTCACAAGTGAAATATAACAGCCTGCAGAAAGAAGAGGAAAGGCAAGAAATCTGAAAAAAATCTTTCAAGCTACACTAATTCTCACAGAATGCAAAGCAGCATTTCAAAAATGTCATTTGAAATCTGTGGTTGTGATGAAGGAACTCCATTTGTGAAAGATTTTGGGTACATAGAATTAAAATATAGGACAAGAAAAACAAAAAGTATAGGAAAGAAAATGTAATAAACTTATAAAATTCTTACAATGGTTGTGAGATAATATAAAAATAGTATATAATTTGAAGTATATAATACAATATATAATATATTGTACATTATACATATGACTCTATATAATACAGAATATATTATTTGACTCTAAATAGTATATTATTTGAAGGTAATCTGTTATAAGTTAAAAGTATATATTGTGGGCAGCCCAGGTGGCTCAGCAGTTTAGCGCCACCTTTGGTCCAGGGCATGATCTTAGAGACCCAGGATGGAGTCCCACATCAGGCTCCCTGCATGGAGCCTGCTTCTCCCTTTGTCTGTGTCTCTACCACTTTCTCATTCTCTATGTGGGTCTCAAACAAATAAATAAATAAAATCTTTAAAATATATATATATATATATAGTAATCATAGAGCTACACATAAATAACATAAAGAGATGTATCTAAAAGTCAACATGATGGGGCAGCCCGGGTGGCTCAGCAGTTTAGCACCGCTTTTGGCCCAGGGTATGATCCTGGAGACCCAGGATCGACTCCTACGTCCATCTCCCTGCATGGGGCCTGCTTCTCCCTCTGCCTCTCTCTGTGTCTCTCATGAGTAAATTTAATAAATAAATAAATAAATATCATCATGACACATAAAACTGAATACAAAAAAATTCCTTGAGTCGCCTAAACAATTCTAGGAAAGGAAGTATAAAGAAAGAAAGATGGGGATCCCTGGGTGGCGCAGCGGTTTGGCGCCTGCCTTTGGCCCAGGGCGCGATCCTGGAGACCCGGGATCAAATCCCACATCAGGCTCCGGGTGCATGGAGCCTGCTTCTCCCTCCGCCTGTGTCTCTGCCTCTCTCTCTCTCTGTGACTATCATAAATAAATAAAAATTTAAAAAAAATAAAAAATAAAAAAATAAAGAAAGAAAGAAGAAACGGAATTTTAAAAGAAAAGTTAGAAACAATGATAACAATTACATTAATTATAAATGGGCTAAACAGTTTAATTAAAAGGTAGAGATTTCTAGGCTTAATAAAAACACAAAACCAAGCATGTAATATTTACAAGAAAAATGTTTAGATTTAGGTTGTGGTAGACAGACTCCTAAAGTAGTCCTATGATTCTTGTCCTCCCGGTCTCACACTCTGTGTGAACCCTTTTCTTTGAATATGTGTGTGATTTGCTATGTACATGAAAAAAAAATAAAACTATGTACATGTATAACTTCGATAAAATATTGCATTAATATATCAGTATAATATGATGAATTTACAAATTAAATAATTTTGAAGGACAGTATTAGTGACATATAAGAATATATAAATACATATACATATCTCTTTAAATAAAACACCTGAGTAATTTAAAACTTAACATTAGTAATTAGTAATTAACATTAAAATTTAATTGCAGTAATTGAGATTTTCTGTGTATGTGTGTAAATTTCAGATTTTTAATGATGGACACAAATCACCTTTTTTTTAAGTTAGAGGAAATACCCAATAAGGTTATTTTTATTTTTATTTTATTTTTTTTAATTTTTATTTATTTATGATAGGCACACAGTGAGAGAGAGAGAGAGAGAGAGAGAGGCAGAGACACAGGCAGAGGGAGAAGCAGGCTCCATGCACCGGGAGCCTGACGTGGGATTCGATCCCGGGTCTCCAGGATCGCGCCCTGGGCCGAAGGCAGGCGCCAAACCGCTGCACCACCCAGGGATCCCCCAATAAGGTTATTTTTAAAAGAAGAAATAATCAGAATAGAAATGAAGATAATATTGACAGGATAGAAAACTTTTTTCAGAGTTTACACATTTCTAAATATCCCTTAAGCACATACACATACACACACACCACTGTGGTTAAGAATCAATTTCTGTTTTTAGGGGAAAAAAAGGTGACCAATGTAATCCTTAGCAGAACCACAGACAGGTAGTTCAATGTTAAAAGGGTTGATAGTCCTCAGAGACAAAGCACAGTATCCATGTCACTATCACACCACAAGACCACACAAGGAGTCTCATGGAGATGTCCCTTCAGCCTAGTGAAAAAAAAAAAAAAAAAAAAAAAAGTCTGAGAAAGGCAAGGGAACTCAGAACTCAGCATATATGGCAAATAGCTTCTGGGAGTTCAGATGCAAGTATGCAGGGTCCTATTTATGTCACCCTGAGAGCTGTCAATAATCTTAATCGAATTCTCAGTTATCAGAGATTTTTTTGTTCATTCCTGATTTTCTTGAAAACCAAGAGCAAGTGACCCCACAAGCATCCAATAAGCAAAGCTCTGACTTAATTATGAGGGGGAAAAAAATTAAAGAGATATTTTCAAGCTGCTAACACACAGTTACCGAGCTTCCTACAACGACAACAAATGTTCATTATTGAAGTTGTTATTGTTACTATATTTTCTCCCTGGAGGGATTCAAGGTTATAAAACTAAGTATATTTAACAGTAGATGTCTCTGAGAATGGAATTAAAGGTAGGTGCCATGAAATTTGAGAGGAGGGGGGACAGCAGTTACCCAAAGTGGGATTTAAAAAGCCAGAAGACACTAACTATTGTCAAGAATGGCCTGTTTTTGTGTCAAAAATAAAATGGTTCTTGGGTGTCCTGTTTAAAAATAACTCTCTATGAAAAAAAATAATAAAAAAATAAAAAAATAAAAATAAATCTATGATCAATACTCTTTCTGATAATCTTTTTATTTCTTTCAAACCAAAAAAAGCATTTGATCACTCTGTAACTAAAGTTAAATAAGTTTTTCAGCAATGTAAACTAGAAACAGTCTTTATTTTTTTTCCATTTGTTCCCTCCAAAGATGTGATTCTGAGGGGAGAGCAAGAAATTGGTTTTTGTCTCATTTTCATGAAACATTTTTATTGAGTAAAATTAACTCAAAAAGATGTCAAACAGTGACTCTGACTGCAACCCTGAGTTAAATGAACATGTTGTACGCTTGACATCTAACACCAAATTCCACTAGTCCTCACACCATTCTCCGTTTAAAAAGACAACATCTGACTGTTTCTTGGAGTGATGGCAAATTCCACTTGGACACCTGCATGCCAGATGTGTGTAGCTACACATGCACGCTGCTATCCTGCCTGCAATATTTACCACCACAAACTGCTTTTCCCCTTTGGCTGAAATGAGAAGGAGAGCCATCAGAAAGCACCACAGCTCTTCAACATTTTTTCTCATTACTCTTTTATCTGGTCATTCACATGTTTTCAGTTTTCCTTCTAACTCTATTTTTACATAACAGCTCTTATTCCAAATCCACAAGTCATCTCTTTTTCCCCTGTTTAAAAAAATATTGAGAGCTGGGGATTAATTGTGGCATTCTAAATTTATTTTTATTTTAAAAACGTAGGCAGTGACAAATGGAGGAGTATTCTGCTTCATTTTTCTTGTTGGGTCAAGCATCGGCAAAAGAACAAATAGATTTTTGAAGTTTTAATGAATCTACTCCAGATCTATTGAAAGTATTAGACCATGTCTATTTTTAAACATTATTTAGTAGAAATAATCAGTTTTTCATGTTAAATGAGGGGTTGTTCTTTCTCATAGGTCTGTGCTTCAGGCTGGAAGGGAAAGTCACGCAGCAGATGGACATTAAAAGTGGGAAGATCAAAGGGCAACATCACTGGAACTCTAGGTCTAGGAGTGGAGGGCCAGGTGGACTCCAGAAGGATAAAGTTAATATGATATTTTTCTGCTACCAGCAGGCAGGAAGACCAGAGCAAACACAGCTACATGTGCAGAAATCCTCTATCAGCTGTTGGTAATTTGCTTGGATTATCCCAAATGGCTTGCTTAAATCCATCTCATATAATATTACCATGCAAATCCATGATAGTCCTTGTACCAAATCGATGTGTTAAGTTTGAAAATGAGCTGTGAATCACATGTCAAAGGTATTTAGGTAGTACTGCTTAGATAAGTCCCTTATCGGTTGGGTTGCCAAGGACTAATTTTAGCATTATGTAATTCCATGGGTTTCATTTTCAATATAAAATATTAAATTTGTTATTACTGCAATTATAATAAAAGCATTTATTGAACACAGTGGTGGGCACTTCACATGTATTATGTCACTTCATATTCACAGAAGTCTTACATGGTAGGTAGTGATGCTTTACCCATTTTGAAGATAAGAGAGGAAAAAGACTGAGAGGTCAAGTAATTTCTTAAGGTGATCTAAGTAGGAGACTGGACCTGGAAACCCAGGTCATGTGACTTGGAAACTGGACCTGGAAACCCAGGTCATGTGACTTGGAAATCCTGCAACCACACTTGAAGGATTTGGATTGGTACTGTCATTCAGTGAGATTTGCATGAGATTTGTCTGACTAATTGGTAGCAAGTCTTGCTTCTTAGTGATTAATAGATATAAATTTCATCAAAGTTATATTTTACCCAAGTAAGAGAGTAGATCATGTCCCAGATTTCTGAATGAACCTTTCTATTTTTTTCTTCACTCTAATATCAATAATATCCTGTTGGATTTAAGTTCTGATCTCCTGCTATCCTGGTATAGAGCCACTAAACCATTTAGAAAAGGTCACCAAGTCTTCTTTGAAGTAGGAGATTTAGCTCCAGGAATCTGCACATGTGTGTTCATGATCCATTACTTATCAGAATGATATAGGCAGACAGACTTTGTGCAAGTAAATTCTGAAATATTAATAATAGGAGTACACTTTAGAATTTTCTAATCATTTCATTCAATTATTCAACCTTCCTCATGGCTATCTCATTGTCTTTTAAATTCAAGTAGAATCCTTTCTGTGCCAAATGGAATTACCAAACAAAAATATTTTCAGAGGAACAGTAATTCACCAATTACATATTATTATTTTGCCTCTCATGTGATACTTATAAATCTAACATAAAATATGTGCTAAATATGCCAAATAAGCAGATACATTTTGAAACTCACAACTAATCATGAAAAAGAGGAATGATGTATAAGTTAATGTTTTTCCTGACAACTGGTTAGCCAGGCAAATGGAATCCAGAAATGACTTTTATTTTAGATTTGCATTATTATTCCACCCAACACGGAATCCACAGCAGATGGTAATGTGTTACAGCTTCAACCTATTACTGGTCCTCAAGGGTAATAAGACTTTATATCTAGAACAGTGGTTCTCAAGCTATTGCATGCATCAGATTGCTGGGTACAATCCCCAGGGTTTCTGATTTAATAAGACGGGGATAGGGTCTGAGAGTTCATGTAACTGACAAGTTCCCCAGGGATGCAGTTGCTGCTGGTTCAAGGACCACACCTTGAGAAGCGGTGGTTGTGAGTCTTGGGAAAGCCCTTTCTATTATCTAAAGGGGAAATCTCTCTGTCTTGGGTCTTCTTTCTCCTCTGATGATTCCCATTGTGTTCATTTTTTATTTTTGTTTGGTTCCATCTGGCATCTTTTTCCTCCTCAAATCTCACTGATGCATCTCTTTTTGCGTTTGGTTTAGGGCCTGGTTTGTCCTTCATTCAGTCCAATCTCTTCCAGCTGCTGATGGCATACTAGTTGGGGAAGGAGGGGAATGCTCATGGTACTCTAATCTCAGAGTAAAATAGCCATGCTCAGACCCTGCCAAATCCAAATTTCTTTTATCATATTCACTCCAAAATATTGTGTTTCAAGAATCGAAGGCCTTATTTTATTATTCTAGTCTGTTTGTGCCAGAAAGTTCTCCCTCAAATAAACTTAGAATAGATTTTCTGTATGGGCAGCTAGTGAGAACTACAGATCCGCAGTGGCTCTCTGCTAAATGGGTATGTCCAAAAGTTAGAAAAGAGGACAGCTTTTGTCTTCCTAGATCTGCCCTTCTAGGACCCTCCAGGGAGAGCCTACTCATAGAGATCCGTTGGTCTTCCTTAGCTGGAGGCCCCTTGTGTTCAATCCCATCAGTTTTTACCAGTTACTGCTTCTTTGCTAACAAAAAGGCACACTATTTTTCACCATGCTGCTCTTAACTTAAGCTCTCAGAGTACAGGCATGCTGGTCTTCTTTCACATTCTCAAAATATCTGCTTTATCAGAGGCCTTATACAGGGGCTTTGGGCATGCTGATACCTCTGCCTTGGAACATTCTTACAAACATTCACCTAGTTAAGTTAGATTCTTTTTTTTTTTTTTTTTAATTTCAACTCACACATTCTCACTGAGGTCCCAGACCTGAAACTTTGATCAGAACCCTTTCCTTTGTTCCTTGTACTCTTCTTTTCACACTATGATTTTAAATGATAGATTTCAGTGATAATTTTACTCTTGGCTCCTCCCATTCACTTGTGAAGTCTAGGAAGGCAAGACTCCTGTCTATTTTTGCTCATCACTGAACCCCTAGAGCCTAGTGAAGTGCCTAGTAAATAATTAACACTCAACAGATGCTATTTTAACTGAAGACATTGTTGATGTCATACCAAGATCTCTTAGGATGGGTAGCATGGAAATAATGATGCATTTTCATATTGTATATTCTCATAAGTTTATATAATCTCATAAACCATGCCAATACACATACTGGAGATCTGGGCCAAGTCCACACATTTAGGAAGCTCTTCTCACTCACAAATATGGCAGTTGAGAATGCTCAGAAGAGATTCTTATGAGGAGAATCAATTATGCTTTTATACCTACCTGCTCCACAGTGTCTCTCTAAGACCTATATTATTCTCTTAAGATTTAGGTGAATTCCATTTATTCTATTACTCCTTATTTCTCAATTGAGTTACTGGGTTTGAGCTGTGGATGTAAATTTTATTTCTGCCCCTATTCTTTTTTTCTTTTTTCATTTTATTTATTTATTCCAGAAGGTGTATTTTTTAATTTTTTAAAATTTTATTTAAATTCAATTAATTAACAAATAATGTATTATTGGTTTCAGAGGTAGAGATCAGTGATTCATCAGTCTTATATAACATCCAGTGCTCATTACATCACATGCCCTCCTTCATGTCCATCATCCAATTACCCTTCCACCCCTTTCTCCTCCAGTGACCCTCCATTTGGTTCTTATGATTAAGAGTCTTTTATGTTTTGTCTCTCTCTCTCTCTCTCTCTCTCTCTGATTTTGTCTTGTTTTATTTTTTCCCCATTCGTATATTAGGGTGTTTATCACCAAAGCTTTCTACTTAATTTTTCCCAGTTTTAATGTTCTAAGTTCTACCGTGTTATTTATCTTTCAGTAGTATTTCTGTTGATAATTTACTCTTCTTTTTCTTTGTCTTCTACTTAGCAAGCATGCATCCTTCAACTATCAAGCCTTTCTCAAGAATCTTTTCGTTCCATGAGGAACACAAAGCAATATTTAAATTCCAGGGACCTAAGACAATGCTTCTAAAGTTGGTAAAAATCCAATATGGTTAGGTCATAAGGCAGAGCAAAACCTCTCAGATCAAACAAATATACCAATGCTTCCAAGTTGCAAGGAGTAATTACTTGATCCTTATGAAAAACTCCCTTTGGGGGCACCTGAGTGGCTCAGTTGGTTAAGTGTCTATCTTCTGATTTCAGCTCAGGTCATAATTTCAGGGTGGTGAGATTGAGTCCCATATTGGGCTCTGTGCTCAGAGGGGAGTCCTCTTGGAATTCTCTCTCTCTTTCCCTAACCCTCTGTTCCTCTCCCTGCTCTCTGTCTCTCTCTTTCTCTAAAATAAATAAATAAATCTTTTAAAGAATTAAAAAATAATTAAACTTAAAAAAGAAAAAAACTCTCTCTGGCCTTTAATAGCCTATGTTTATTAGTTTATAGTGGTTAGGATTTGAGGTAAAGAACATTTTAAATGTGTTTTTATTCATCTTCTGTAATTGTTCGCATGGAATGTGCCCAGGTAATGGCTTCCCTTTCTAAAATCACCAGAGAGAAAGCATTAAAGGATGGACTGTGCTGGAAAACTTCAGTCTTAGAAATGTCTTTATAATCATGGAAAATATAGAATTTCTGGAACCCCAAACAATAGTTTTATGCCACTAAGACACAAGTTTCAAAAAACTTTTTTATAAAATGAATAACCATTGTAGGTTGAAAAAATGTTTCCTTAGCCTTCCTGTGTTACTCAACTATACTTATAAGGCTGCTACTGATGAAACATCCTACTTTAATTGAATGCAAGAATGCTTGTGGTTTGATAGTGACCATGCTGTTTAAAATAACATTTATAAAGACTTCACTAAATACAATTCTTAACCTCTTCATCTGTATTTTGTCAACTTACAACGTAATGAAACAAATAATGAAAAGTTCTCATTATTAACATTTCATCGACGCTGAAATATCTGAATGTCTAAAAGATCTGATGAGCATTTCTCAAAACATGCCCAGATTCACTGATCTGATTAGCAATGAAGCTAAACTTAATATTTATATGAATTTTGAATGGCAATTCCTGATGGTGCATATTGATAAACATAGTGCTTTTTTTCTTTCCAAATTATATATGTTAAAGAAATTGATTTTTGAAAAGAATTTTTTCTTAGCTCCTTTGTGAGTTTGCATTCCAATGTTCCCATTTTTAAATTAAAAAAAAAAACTTATACCACTCATTTCTTGAGCTTATTCTTGATGATCTCGTTTTGGAAATTCATTTGTGGGTCATGGAAATTTGTACCTATAGTTCAGTGAAAGAGTTCTCACCTTGATGTGATAGTTCTAATTTCAGAAATATATCTATGGTAAGTTTTAGAAAAAAGTGATACCTTTGGACATCAGCAAATACTTGTAGAAGTGACGTAGATGTTTCAAAATAGATAAATACATTTCATCTCTCTTTTACTAGACTGAGAGAGATAAACCATCATTCTTTATGAAAATCCTAAACAATTACATGTACAGTGCTTACATGAGATGACTCAGAAAGCAAAATAAATTTCTAAAGTAAGCAGTGTTCTCAGTATAAAAACTGGAAGGTAGTTAATCATTATATTATAATATTATTTCCCCTTGCTAGAGTAGTCATAACTCTCACCTATTCCGTTATCCATACCTTCTAATCTAATTCTATCAACCAGATCCCATAAAGCCTACATAAGCCTGTTTGGAGGCAAGAAACTCCATTTACACTCATACTGAACAATTGGACAAGTAGAACATCCCCAAGTGCAATAGCTAGATTAGATCAACATCACTGCATTTGCAAAGCCTCTATCAGTGGGATCCTGTGAAGGATAAAGCATGTTGTTTTTTGTTATGAACTCCAGCCATGACTGAAGTAAGCCCTCTAATCATATAAAAATACAATGAGAAGGATCTCACACATGACTCCATTGAGTATCTTGATGCTTTTATTAGTTATCAAATCCATTTAATAGGGAATTTCAGCACTTACATCACTCATAGATACTATCTCTTCACCCACACTTTTCCTCTCTGAGTATTCATTCTTCTGTCCAGAGCCTTGGTTGCCTAGTTGGCACCATATGATACCTTTTTTTATTAGCTAAATTGATTAAAGAAGTGATACCAATTCAAGAATAATTATTTATAGACTAATTTGAGACACTAAGTGTCTTTCTTTTTCCTAAGTAATTGGACTAAGAAATAAAGATTAAAACAAATGAATGACATACTAAACCCAAATCAACTTGCAAACCAAAATTGTGGGAGATAAAATACTAAGAATTTTCTAAAAACAAGCATAAAGCAAGGATAAGGATAAAGTGAAAAAATACAGAAAGAGGAAGAGATGAGAGGTCTTTATCTCCAGAGACACAGGGGTAGAGATGTCAAGTTCTAATGACTTTCTAAGACCAATTAGGTCAAGGAATTCCTGAAATTAGATTCTCCTGTATCTTTTCAATAAACCTGATTTTTCTTGAATTTGAGTAGTTTTCTGTCCTTTGTAGGGAACAATTTCTAATCTAATTCTTTGCATTATTTGGTATCTTACCTTTCAAAGCAATAGTCTGAAATAAAGGCATATGCAGATGTCAAATTCCTTAAAAGATCGACATTTTGAAGAGTATATATCTTGGTTTCACATACATTTTGGAAGTTAATCAAACCTTTATCACGTTAATATTGGCTGTTCCATTTAATAGGTATTTTCCTCTGTACAAAGTTCCAGAAAGTGAGCATATTCTAGGGTAGAAAGAAGTCAGTGAGCTCAGGCAAACAATTAGATTTATCCATCATTAGTAATTTATTGAGTACCTATTATTGGCATGGGGGGTATAAGGATATGCGCACCTCAAAGTCTATGCTCATGGTCTCTAAGGGTAAAATAAAAACTAAAAACAAGGCAGAGAACTCAATGAAAAATTTTTTATCTTTATTGTTTATCTTGCTACATCATGATCAACAATACACACAAAACTGCATATTTTTATAGAAGAGTTTCACAGAGCACCAATCAGAAGAGCATGGCAAAAGGAACTTGAAAAACAATTCTAAGGCTCCTCACAACTCTGTTGACTTAAATTGGAAGTAATTATTATTAAGATAACACCTACCTTCTTTTGCTTTATTTTTTGTGCCAAGCAGCTATACTGAATTAAGCACTTTACATGTGTTATGATCTCCTTTAATCTTCATAACAGCCTTTTAAGGGATTACTTTTAAGGAAAAGTCATAATTTGCATTTCCCAGATAAGGTAACTAAGACTTCAATTCCTTGCCCCATAGCACATGACTGCTAAGCCTTAGAGACAGTTTACAGGGTCAGTTTTTATGGCCTTTATCTCCTTGTCAATAGAGACAAAGTGGAGTGATCTAGTGGTATATATATATATATATAAAACATGGAGAAGACACCATGGAAATGACTGGAAGGAGTAGTTCTATGGATGCAGGACCCCAAGTGGATGATGCTTTTCAGTCTGTTCAGGAGAGATGCTGTTCAATTACTGTGATGTTATGGTCTATGACATGAGTCAGTTTTATATAAATATTATCTCAAATTTGGTTAAATAAGAAATAATTATCCAGTGGTTATTGCTCTATATCTCCAGTTGATTCACAGATGTCCTATTTTCAGAAAACAATAGTTAAGTAATAGAATGACATAGTGGAAAAACCAGTGAGCTTGATAGCAATTGCTTCTTACCAGTTACATGAGTATGGAAAAGTTACTTAATGCTTTTTGGCTTTAGTTTCATCATCTGCAAAATAAATACAATAGTGTACTTGATCTTAAAGATAACAGTTCTAAAGGAAGATGGAATTCCATGACACCCCTTGGCAGGCAGGCCATAGTGCTGGTATGACATTCCACTCCACACCCTTCAGCAAAGTTCCTCATACACATAAAGACTACATACTGGAAAAAACTAAGGGAAAAATAAGATGGGGTAAGCACAGAAATATGAAAAAGTGTGTTCATAGTGTAAAACTCTGGAGAGCATTTTTAAGTACAGAGATTTGACCCTCCTTCAATTTCTTCCTTTAGATGTCTCTAAATTTCTTTTTTGAGTAAGAGTGTTTGTACTGGGGTGCCTGAGTGCTCAGTCAGTTAAGCCTCTGTCTTTGGCTCAGATCATGAACCCAGGGTCCTGGGATCAAGTTCCGCATTGGGCTCACTACTCCATGAGGAGCCTGCTGTTCTCTCTTCCTCTTCCTGCCATTTTCTCCTGCTTGTGTTCTCTGTCTCTCTCTTTGTCTCTCAGTTAAATAAATAAATAAATAAATAAATAAATAAATAAATAAATAAATATCTTTTATTTTTTTTTTTATTTTTTTTATTTTTTTTTAATTTTTTATTTATTTATGATAGTCACAGAGAGAGAGAGGCAGAGGCACAGGCAGAGGGAGAAGCGGGCTCCACGCACCGGGAGCCCGATGTGGGATTCGATCCCGGGTCTCCAGGATCGCGCCCTGGGCCAAAGGCAGGCGCCAAACCGCTGCGCCACCCAGGGATCCCCTAAATATCTTTTAAAAAGAGAGAGAGAGTGGTTTGTATTGGGGGTGCCTGGGTAGCTTAGTCAGCTGAGCATCCAACTCTTTTTTTTTTTTTTTTTTTACTGGAGTTCAATTTGCCAACATATAGCATAACACCCAGTGAGCATCCAACTCTTAATTTCAGCTCAGGTCATGATCTTGGGGTCCTGATATCAAGCCCCAAGTCAAGCTAAGCACTCAATGCCAGATCTGCTTGTTCTTCCTCTCTTCCCCCAAACCCAATCTTGCTCTCACATGGTCTCTCAAATAAATGAATAAATAAATAAATAATAAATAAGTAAGTAAGTAAGTAAATAAATAAATAAACAAAATCTTTAAGATAGTGGTTTGTATTGTTATTAGTGGCCTTCAATTTGGAAGCACATTTGATTCTAGAACAATCTAATGTTGAGGCAGAAGAGAAAGAAGATACTCAATGCTTGACCTGTATTAATAATGTGCTCCCATGGGCTTTTGTCTTGGGTGCTATTGGCAAGAAGGCTTTTCCAGAATTCCCCCCACACCCACCCAATCTGAAGTTCCTGTTCTCTATACACTTAGTACTTACAAATGTTCAGTGTATCCCTCTAGGACAGATTGTTGATAAGATGGACTATTCATTTGTGTCTGCAGTAGAGTGAGTCCTTCATAATGGAGGTGGCATCTTTTTCATTTTTATCTCCATCATCTTATTTAGTTCAGAGTTTGCTATTGAATGTGTAAAGAGTAAAGAATTCTATGAATGAATTAATTACATTATCTAAGCTTGAGGAACTGGAGTGAAGTAGGAAATGATCTATGAAGAGCAATAAAGCGGACCTTTATGTTTTAGTCTAGGAGGCCAAAACCAGGTAGGAAAAGCAGCACGAATTCTGGGACAGAATAAAAAATGTACCTGTAACTAGAGAACTTCTTATGCTGTAACTCTCAGGAGCCCCAGAGTAGCAGGTGATGAATGTTTCAGTGGAATGTTTCAGTTAGAATGTTTCCAGTTGCAATGATATTAACCATGTTAACTCTGAAGGTTGACATTAATAATACAAATTTATCTCACATATCAAGGAGTGAGGAGATAGGGCTATTTTAGCGTATTAAACTTAGCACAGAAATAGTTCATCAAGGGTCATATTTATGCTTTGACACCTCAGTGTCTTGGTTTTTTACAAGTTTGTTACTTCATGGTGACAAGATGGCTATACCAATGTCAAGCACCTCATCTTTATAGAATAGCTTCCATGGTCAGGAAGAAGTAGTTTTCTTCAATATAATATATACTACGTATTTCCCTTTCCCAAAAGATATTTAACAGAATCCCCTTCACAGCTCATTGGCTAGAACAGAGTCATATGAGAATAATGAGGATAATCAAACCCACCATGGACAAAGGAGTCTCCAGCCTGGAACTATGGAGGTGTCCAGTTCCTCTGAAATACTTGACCCCCAAATTTATGACCAAAATCTAGGTTCCATAAGGAAGAAAATTGTTTGGAATTTCTGCATATAAGCAACCAACAGTAAATGAGAAATCTCAACATTAAGCTTTTGTCTCACTGAGCCTGATGAAGCATTATATTAACGCTAAACTTCAAAGGTCTCATAAATTTGTTAAAGTGAGTAGAAAGGTTAATCAGACATTCATTTGGACTGGGTCTATCAGTTATATTTGGGCCATCACAAAAATGTCCAAAAATATTCTTTCTTCTAAGCACACTGTGTTTTATGATCTGGCAACTGACCTATCAGCTAGTGTTCTAATTTCTAAATCCTGAACATGATTACATTTTTGGCTATGATCCACAGAATGTATTTTAAAATCTTGGCACTAGCCTCACCTGAGCCAAAATTTCTTACATGATTCATATTGATTAATGAAGTCCCAATATAGGAAGTTTAGAGGAATTAAAAATATGTTCTTCCCAAGTAGAGGACAGGCATCATTCCTCCTCTAATCCAGCCTCCCAAGAGAAATAGCAAACTGGTCTTAATATAAAAAGTATATTGTTCGTCATCAACATGTCTCCAACTCAAAAAGTGTTTACTGTGAGTGACTCAAGTGGAGTTGACCGTGAGTACCTTCAAAAGATGTTACAAAAATTATGTGTAGTTTGGGAATGGAGATGTTACCTGGTAAATTATTTTAATAATCAGCTCATTTGAAGATAATATTAATCTATCATAATCCAGAGAATTCCATTTAGTACAAAAAAAGTGTAAGTAAATTAAACACAATTTTAACTGTTTTTTGTCTGATGCAATAGGTCTTAAAATTTTCAATTATGTAACTTCCTAAAAGAAACTTAACTAAAGTTCTCCTAGTTCAGCATCCTATGAAATACAAATCCTCTAAATAAAATATAGCCTTACATTATCTGTCACATAATACAGGAAAAGGAACACATGCATGAAATGAAAACAATAAATGTAAGATTGACCTATGAATCACTAGAAAAAAATTGGTAAGATCTGCCTTCCCTCTCATTTCCCCTGAGGCACTTGTCCCCCTCCCCCCACTGCAGACATATTAGTCAAATATGTACCTACTTATATCTCTTTTGTGTAGAATACAGGAATCCAGTGTAACTTGCTAGAGTTGCCTCATGATAGGTATGTGCCCTTATTCATATTCATTCCTTCATCTACCAGCCTTGATTTCTCCCCCTTCTCTTTTCCCCCCACTTTTAATATAATGGCCTTTCAAAGTGGATATTGTTAGCTTGAATCCTGGCTCTGCCAATTGCTACCTTTTTTGACCTTGGGTTAATTGATTAGCCTTTTCTTATATTAGCTTCCTTGTCTGAGAATGACAGTAATACTATCTAATTTAAAGTTGTTTTGAAACTTAATATATGTATATAGTGGATAGCACCAAAAAATATAGCTTAAAATAGCATGCCTAAAATTCATCAGATGCTTTTTCTAGTAAATGGTGAGAAATCTTTGTTGGCCTAATAATTTAATCTTAACCTACTTAAATAATATTCTGAGCAAAGGGCACTTCAGACACTAAATTACAGATTCTTTTTCAGCAAGTATAAAGGAGCTTGGATTACATGATTCCTGAGGTCTCTTTCAGCTCAGCATTCCAAGGTTTTCCATTACAACAAGCATTTGTTGCATGCTGCAAATAGAACTCGTCTTGGCCAGGTATGATGGAGAATATTAAATATATGGAAGTGACATGGTCCCTGTGTCTATAGAAGTACATATTTGGGCAAACTAATCAGAAGTGTAACAGGTCTGCTTACTTTCAACTTTTATTTGTGCTACTTTCTGAAAATCCAATCCAATCTTTTTTGACAGATCATGTCACTGCAGCATCTGTTAGTTCTGCTAGTTCTCTCTCAGCACTCCTTAACTTTAAAAATTATCCTCTCAATTTTTTTTCAAATTTTGAAGACTTTTTACTTTTAGCAATTGCTGTCAATTGCAACTCTAATCCAGAAAATGTTAAAAGATGATGTCTATTTTTTCCCCCTGCTAATCAACCTGAATACTAAATGCATTGACAAACACACCATCTGATAAATTCGCATCTACTCTCTGGAGTTCAGTCTTAGTCTCTGTGGCTTCTGAAAAGAGAAGGAATGTATATTCATCAGTTTATGGTTGAAAATCTCAGTCAGCAAAAGTATATGACTAATGGTTCTTGATGGCAACCATCTTTATAACCCTGATCACCCCAAAAATGAAAGCAGTGACCTATGCAGAGAGAATCCCCAGCCATGAGAAACAGAAACAAGAATAGTCAGTGCTACAAAGGGCTTGTGTTACTCATCTTCACTGTGAACCTACGCAGCTACTCAGATTTCCCATCATGAGTGCTGAGGAACAAAGTGATTGTACTAAACTTTCTTTCTCCAAAGTCTCCTACAACCATCTGTAAAATGGTTGTCTTTTTCAAATTAGTACTTTAAAAATATCTAGTTTAAAATAGAATGAAATGAAACTCTGTAACACTTTATGCTGAGGTAGATGTGATGCTCTGAGAGTGTGGGGAAAACCATCTGGAGAATCAGGGTCTAGCTCTTCGCTCACTACCTGGCTGTACAAATTGTCACAAATGTCTGAGAGAAACGTTTTCTCATCAGGATAATGGATAATTATACAGACCAACAATTCATCTGAGGTCCAAGGACCACTGCCCCCTGCCCCCTGCCCCCCGGGCCTCTGAATAGATTTGAGAGAGTCTGTGAACTTGGGCAGGAAAATAGTACATTCTTTATTCTCACTCACACCTCACTGAAATTTAACATTTCCTTCAATTATGGTTGTAAGCAACAAATGTATATTGGTAGTAATACTGCCTCTCACTTTGTTACCTATAGAAGTGAAGGTTATTTTCATATCATAATATAATTGTTGTAGGAGTTGAGCCATGGGCTTCTTCAGACTACCAAAGGATTTGGGCAAACAAGTTGAGTTCCTGCACTAACGAAATTCTAAAGGTCTTTTAATTTCTAAAAGTCAACGACTGTAGTTCTAAAAGATTTACTCTAAATTCACTAAGTAGAAATTATATTTGACTAAAAAAGAACTGTACAATCAATAAAACCTATTTCTTAATCTGACTGTATAAAATAAAGAGGCAATTCTCTTTCATGACTGAATGACACATCCCTTAAAAACTTTGTCAGTTAGACCATGCCATATGAATTTTTGAAGGTTTTGTTGAATGTGATTAGGATGATATAATTAAGTTCCTATCTCTTGACTATAATTAGGTTCAAATATTAGCTAATGAATAAATTCAGTCTTTGTCCAGATTTTGTCTTCATTTGAATTTCTTGTTCTAAGCACATAGGGAACAATCCAGAACTTTAGAATGTGATTTAATGGATAAATTGCTACAGAATGAATTGCCTCATACTTTTCAAATGATGAAATAGGTAACAGGAAGAATTACTGTCAAAGCTAATAGAATATAGAATCCTGACTTTGGTCCATTTCTATCATCATCACAGCAACTATTAGGTCTGTACTCTTTATTTCTCTCTGAAAAACAATAATCTATCTTCACAGCTTCAGGGAATGGAAGAGCACGTTCAACAGGTTTTGATGTAAAGGAAAGGGCATGCTTTCTAAGAATGTCTGTTTTATTACAGTCATGGTTGTCACCATAAATATGATTAATTGGCTTTTTGTCACCAACAAGCCTTTTAATTCTGAGACAGTGACAAAGATGAATAATGAAAAGACTTCATCATTCTGTAAAGCTACAACTTTAAAGAATGCAAATCTTATGATGAAAGAAGGAAGTTGGCTGAATTATGGGCAAACTGCAATTTGACCAATATTGTTTTTCATAATAACTACTCTTAATGTGTCAGCCATATTTCTTTCCCTGCACCAAAATCATATTTCTTTGAAGTGACAGTAAATTATTTTTTCCTGTCCTTATTCACTTCAGTCAGGTAGTGCTGAATGATTAAAATGAAAACCTACAAGTTTCAACACATACATTTTCTTTTTTTCAGTACCTTCAGTTATCATTGACATCAACTCATTTTGGTCACAAACATCTTGCTCTTGTCTATTCATTTCTAGCACATTTGGTGTAGTTTATTTTCAGTAAACTGATGTAGTAAACTACTTTCAGATTCAAGTATCTTTTAAAAAGACCAACAGATGCTTTAAAAAAATCACTACACTTGTGAAGATGCATTTGATTAACAGCAAGAGATTCTCACTATTTAATAAAATATCCTAGGTCATACTATGTAGGTTTGGAAGAGAGGATTTTACTACGTGATTTCACCCATGTTATGAATTCTTTAATATATTTTCACATTTATTAGCATATATTTTAGATTTGAAGTTTAAGTATAATTGTATAGATAAAGTTTTTATATATTTAATATCTTAATATTTGTGTAACTTTTTTCTAATCTGGAAAGCATAATGTCAAAGAAATAACCAATCAACTCATAGAGTTAAATAAATGAAAAATAGTTATTCTTTTTCTTTTAACTCATTAAACTATCTACAGTAGCTTTCAATGAAAAAAATATCCTGAGTAAGAGACTGAGATGTCATTACCCTTGAAATCCAGAAATTCATTCACTCAAAGCTTTTAAAATATTTTCCTTTCTCTCCTTTGCAAAGTTCCTCATTTGTTTAATATGGGTAAAAGAGTGTTATAAGAGGATGAGTCAGAAGAAGTGCAGTTTGGAGCGAATAAGTTGAACCATTATTTTATTTTTTAAAAGAAAGTGGGCATGGACTATTTTATATTATAGGCTGTTGGTCTCCTAAGTTAAAAAGAATAGGTAAAATTATTTTAAAAATTGGCACTGATCTCATTGCAAATGGAGCAAAGAAAACTAAAGCTAGATTATAAATACAAAGTCATTTGTATTTTTTTCCCAAAATTATAAGAGTTACAGGAGTGTGTAATACAGTCACTGCTTTGTTTCATCAGTTAAAACACACAGTGTATTTGAAATGAAACACACTTACTTTAGGACAGTTTCCATATGTGAAAATATAAAGCACAGATACACATTGGACTAGGAAATTGCCATTGGCAAATCTATATTCGCAGTTAAATTTGAGACAACAAAGTTGACAAAGGTAAGAGAATTTTCCTTTATCCTTCAGTGAGCATATATAATCCTTTAGCAATATATATAATGCACTTGCTTGGTGCGAGAATCTTAGAACACGCTTAATTACATGGAGGTATTTTTGATATAATCATTTTTCAAGAATAAAACATGAAAGTCAATATTATAGTGATGTTCTCTTATAAATCATATTTATTATATATCTCTTATTATATTATCTAATGCAATTAATTAATACAGTGACTATTTGTGGAGGACTTACTATGTGTAAGACCCCATGTTACCAGGGTAGACACTTCAAGATATGTAAAAATGGAAAAGAGAGTGTATCTACATTCAAAGGCTTCGCCCTCTAGTTAGGAAAGACATAAGGCACAAATAAGGTGTAAAGTAGTAAATATAAGAAAAGTTCTGATAAAATGTTCTCAATGTTCATAGAAAAGAAGGGGCACTGTCCTCTGGGAACCTGAGAAAGAGGTAAGGGTTCAACTCAAAATACATCATATCATACCATATGGAGATGAAAAGCATTCATACTGAACAAAGCAACTTGAACAAAATCCAGGAAAATATGGGTCCAATAGAAAAAAATGAACAGATCAGGAGTTTAAACTCTACTCAGTACAATAGGTACATGAAAGTCTTTGAACAGTAAAGTATCATGATGGGAAGTGGGCTTTGCAGCAGCATTTTCAATGCTTTATTATGCAGAATATTAATTTCTACATGTCCTATCTGTAAAAAGCTTTTTCTACACCACGTTCATGAAAAACTTCTCTAATACTATCTTTAAGAAACTTTATTGTAGGGATCCCTGGGTGGCGCAGGGGTTTGGCGCCTGCTTTTGGCCAAGGGCGCAATCCTGGAGACCCGGGATCGAATCCCACGTCGGGCTTCCGGTGCATGGAGCCTGCTTCTCCCTCTGCCTGTGTCTCTGCCTCTCTCTCTCTGTGACTATCATAATAAAAAAAAAAACATAAAAAAAGAGAAACTTTATTACTTAACCATTTCATTTAGATCTTCAATCTACCTGGAACTGATTTTTGTGGAGAATGTGAGATAAAGATCAGGTTCCCCCTTCCCACAAAAGGAAGAAATGCTTATTTTTTCTTATTTCCTGGTTCTTGGAGGAAGCTTTATTACATGATCAAAATATTAAATGAGACTGATTAGTAAGAAGGAAAGAAGGAAGGAGGGAAAGAAGGAAGGAAGGAAGGGAGGAAGGAAGGAAGGAAGGAGAAATGACTTAGTATTTTCTTTTTGCCTGATTGGCAAAGACTTTTTCAAGATGATAATATTTAGTTTTAATAATTAGAAGAGCCTTAGTATTTAAACAGTTTTTTTAAGTCTTGGCATTGGAGCTGTCTTTTGATAAATCATTTTGGCACTTCAAATCAAATATTTTTAAATATCCATAACCTTTGACTGTGTAATTCAATTTCTGTAATCTATTTAAAATTAGAGGAAAATGAGAATAGCAAATAAAGAAAGTAAAATGGAAAGGGGCAATAAGGATTGCTGGGTTACTGAGTTAAACTTTAAAGAGGATAGTTAGGATGGCCTAATAAGGTGATGTTTGATCGAAGACCAGAGGGAGGCAAGAAACTCGCCAAGCTTATGTCTGGAAAGAGAGCATTCCAGGCACTGAGGTCAGCAGATCCAAAGCTTTTGAGCAGGGATTATAGCATGTGTATTTTAGAAAAAGCAGGATGGCCAATGAGGGAGGGAAAAGAGTTAAGTGAAGTCATTAAATAGCTAGAACTGGATCAAGGTCCTTTTTCAGATGTTGTAAATGACTTTGGTTTTTACCACCACTGAGATTGAATCTACTGGAGGGATTTGAATAGAGGCTTGGTATGATCTCATGTATGATTTCACAAATACACTTTTATATTTTGAATAGAGGGTAGGGCATAAGAAATGCCAGTCAGATGGAAATGCATGATCTAGGCCAGAATTCATGGTTTTTCAGGCTGTGGTATTAGCAGGGTAGTTAGTAAGCAGGGACAGATTCTGGACATATATAGAAAGAGGAGTCCACAGGATTTGCTGACAGACTGGACATGGGTACAAAGTAGAGATGTAGAGGAGTAAAAATGATTCTAACGCATTGGCCTAAACATCAGAAGAATAGAATTGCCATTTGATGAGATGTTTATCTCATGATTTAAATGAATTTTATTTTAGGTAGTGGAACAGTTTCGTAGTGGTGGTTATAACACATTGGTTTCTACTTGTGTTGGTGAAGAAGGTTTGGATATAGGAGAAGTTGATCTTATAATATGTTTTGATGGCCAGAAGAGCCCAATTCGTCTTGTACAACGAATGGGTTTGGGGGAATGATGAGAAATTTGGATTTGGCATACATTTGATGCATCAGGGTGGAATAAACAGATATATGACTGGCATTCAGAGGAAAGCCAAGGCTGCAGATTTACATTTAGAAATCTGCATAGAGAGGACGTTTAAAAGCATTAACTTGAGATCACCCAGAGAATGCCAGTTAACAGAGAAGCAGAGGCGGCAGTGACAATGTAGGCTGGGCCTTAGGGCTCTCCAACATTAAAAACGTGGTGACATAAGAAGCAGCTAACCAAGGAGATTAGAGGGGCACCTGGGTGGCTCAGTTGTTCAAGCAGCAGACTCTTGATTTGGGCTCAGATCATGATCTTGGGGTCCTGGGATCAAGCCCAGTGTTGGGCTCTGCGATCATCAGGGTTTCTGTGAAGGAGTCTGTTTCTCCCTCTCTGTGTCCCTACCCTCCCCCCCACACTTGTGCATGCGCGTGCTTGCACGTGCACGCTCACTCTCTCTCTAAAATAAACAAATAAATCTTTAAAACACAAACAAACAAAACAAAGGAAATTAGAAAAGACAGGAG
Source organism: Vulpes lagopus (assembly GCF_018345385.1). NCBI lineage: Eukaryota > Metazoa > Chordata > Mammalia > Carnivora > Canidae > Vulpes > Vulpes lagopus. The sequence continues at coordinate 114,837,117 of NC_054829.1, read as the reverse complement.
AGTGGGTTATGGGGAAAACCAGAGAGTTTAGGAATCAGGAAACCAAGAGAATAAATTATATCAAGGAGGAGAAAGTTTGTAAGATCGTGATCTAATCATTATGCTGTATCTGTATGTGACCATAATAATCATATTTTTTGAAATTATTAAATGATGTGGAAAATGTTCCTTATCTGTTAATATAGAAAACTAAATTTGAATTATGACCCCTGTGCTGAAAAATCAATAAGTATGATGTATATCTGAATAGAAGTAAATGACTTAAAGGGAGTACATCAAAATTTTGGTAGTGTTTATCTGCAGACAGCAGAATTATGGACAAGTTTATTTTTTAATATTTTCCACATTTCCCCCAAAATACTAAATAAGATGAATTACTCTCATAACCATGACTAAACAGAAAAGAATGGGGTTATTTTAAAAACTTGAAGTGGGCACTGTCATTCCTTTGTTTGTATCCAAATTTTATTTTGAAAGATTTCAAAATGAGAGAAGAATTAAATTAACAATGTAATGAACCTTTGTCTTCCACCTAATCACTGATCGTTGCCACATTTGCTTTTCTCTACGTATTATGGATACACACACACACACACACACACACACACACACACACTCACTCCTCTTTTGACTAAGCCATTGAGGAAAAGTTGCCAATACTACAACACTTCTAACTACTTCACCATGAATCTCCTAAGAGCAAGGACATTCCCTTGTGAAAATCATGTTCAAGCAATTAATATTGATACAATAATATTGCCTAGTAGATACTTAAAATTCAAACTTCCCCAAGAGGCCCAAAAATGTCCTTAATAGTGTTTATTTTTAAACTTACTAATCCAGAATTCAATCTACAATCACACATTGCTTTTAGTTGCCATGTCTATGTGCCCTTTTTGTCTCTTTTAATCCAGACAAGTTCTATTTTTTTTTTCTTTTTATTTGGTCTGTCATGATATTAACGGGTGTTGAAGAATCTAGGCTGGTTGTGTTGCAGAATGTCCTGATAGTTTTCTAATTATTAGGTTCTGGTTTGAATAGTGGGAATATCTTCCTCTCAGAGCATCATGTCTAGAGATGCAGGCTTTCAGTTTGTCTCATTATTAGTGATGGTAACTTGGATCACTTTGTTAAGGTGGAATAGGAAAATTTCCACATTGCAGGGATTCTTTGGTTTCTTTTCTTATTAATAAGTAATTTGATACTTTGAAGCAGTACAGATAACCAGTTCCCCAATAACTTAGCACCCAGTGGTTTTAGTATCTCCTTAACTTTTGCTGCAAAATGGCAATTTTCTAGTTCTGTTTTGGAGTCAACATATATTAATTAACATTTAAGACTTAAGAAAGAATTTCCCCTTCAAATTTTTCTTCTCTTTCTCTTTCCCTCCTCCATTTCTTCCCTTCTTCTCAGGTTATTTGCAGAATTCATCTCCTTGGGGTTGTAGGACTGAAGCCTTCTTCTTCCGCTGGCTCTTAGCTGGGAGCTAGACAGCTCTGGGATGCTGCCTAGAGTTTTTTGCTACAGAGCTGTCTCCATAAGCCCTCACAGCATGGCAACTTCCCTCTTCAAGCCAACAAGGGGAAAAAGTTGCTTTTCAGTTGGCTAAGATAGAATATTGTTTAATGTAATGCAAAACCTAATTGAAGGGGTGGTAACCCATCACCCTTGTTATAAAACCCAGCTTAGTTAAGGAAATGACATGTTTAACCCTAAAAGTAAACTGTCAGTTATTTTATCAGAAAAAAAAAAAGGCTGTGTGTGGGGGGGTGGTTATTCAGGAATAAAAGATAATTGCAATTTGGGACAAACAACCTGCAGCAAAACAGTAGGCAAGTCCAAAGGACAAAGGAGAGGCACACTTTTTTTAAAGAGAAAAGGAGTTAAGTTGGGAAGGTTGTTAAAAATGATCAGTCCATTAGAATAAATTGAGAGTTTGAAGTGTGGTGGCTTTCATTAGCTGAGCTATTGCCTGGGCAGGGAAAAAGGAAAACATTTTTTCCTCATGCTGGAGTAATTGATTAGTATCCACATGCAAGGTCAAGTCCATCTCTTCCGGTTGGGTCGACAATTCACTATGAGGGATAGGATGTGAGAGTTCACCGGACCAAACCCACCTTTCTACATTTTAGTGAGTTTTCCCATCACTAATTTTCACACATTCTATCATTTTGCCATATTGTGTTGATTGAAAAGCAAATCTTAGGTCTTACCCGCACACAAGGAGGGGGAGATTTTACAGTGTGAAGATGAGGGTTCACTCTAGGGTTTGTTCTCCCTACATGGTGTTTTTGTTAATGTTAACCTTTTAAAAATTCAAAATGTTTGTGAATGTCCTTTCTAAACAAAGTGATCATTCATATTTCCATTTACATAGTCATTTACAAAATTTTTATTCTTAATTTCTAGTTTTATTGCATAATGATTAGAATAGAGAGGTTTTTATGATTTCTATTTTATGAAAATTAACAATACTTTCCTTGTGACCAATTTATGGCCTCTTATAGGTGCTCGAGAGGAAGAAAGAGTCTCCTATAATCTGATCTTAGGGCATAAAATTAATAATATAACCATAAGATCTACCTTCATTAGTATGTTCTTTAGCTATCCTCTATTCATATTTTTGTCCATTTTACTTACCTTAAACTGATATGATTTTTTAATTAAGATTTTTTTTAAAGTAGCTTTAGGGAATCCCTGGGTGGCTCAGCGCTGCCTTCAGCCCAGGGTGTGATCCTGGAGACCTGGGATCAAGTCCCACGTCAGGCTCCCTACATGGAGCCTGCTTCTTCCTCTGCCTGTGTCTCTGCCTCTCTTTCTCTCCCTCTCTCTCTCTCTCTGTCTCCCATGAATAAATAAATAAAATCTTAAAAAAAAAAATAAAGTAGCTTTAGGTTCACAGCAAAATTGAAGGAAAAGCATAGAAATTTCCCATATCTCTCCTTCCCTCATCATGTATAGCTTCTCCCATTATCAACAGCCCCATCAACGTGGTACATTTATTACAACTGATGAACCTATATTGACACACCATAAGTCCATAGTAACCATTACATTTCACGATTGGTGTTACACGTGCTGTTTGGATAAATGAATAATGACATGTATCTATCATCATGACATCATACAGTGTCCTCATGGCCCTAAAAACATCCTCTGTTCTCTGCCTATTCCTTCCTCCTCTGCCACCAACCTTAGCAATCACTGATCTTTTTTTCTGTCTGCATAGCTTTGTCTTGTTCAGAATGTCATATAGTTGGAGTCCTATAGTATGTAGCCTTCAGATTGGCTTCTTACACTTGGTAGTATGCATTTAAAGTTACTTCATGTCTCTTATGGCTTGGATGTTCATCTCTTTTTAAGGCTGGACAATATTCAATTTTTTTGGATGTAATAAATTTTACTTATCCATTCACTTCCTGAAGGACATAACAGTTGCTTCCAAGTTTTGGTAATTAGGGACAAAGCTGCTATGAACATCCATGTTCAAGTTTTTGTGTGGACATGAGTTTTTAACTTTGAGTAAATACAAGGAGAGCAATTGCTGGATCATATGGTAAGAGTATGCTTAGGTTTGGATTTGCTTTTTAAGGTTTATTTATTTATTTCAGAGACAGAGAGAGCTGGAGCAGAAGGGGGAGAGGGAGTGGGAGAGAGAGACTCAAGGAAATTTCTTGCTCACCATAGAGCCTGATGCAGGGCTTGATCCCAAGACCCCAAGATCATGACCTGAGTCAAAGCCAGGAGTTACCTGCTTCATCAACTGAGCCACCCAGGCACCCCTAGTATGTAGTTTTGTAAGAAATCTCATAACTGGCTTCCAAAGGGGCCCATTTTTCATTTCCCATGAGCAGTGAATGAGAGTTCCTATTGCTCCACATTTTCAGTAGCATTTGTTGCTGTCAGTATTCTGGATTTGAGCCATTCTAATAGATGTGTAGAGGTATCTTGTATTAATTTGCATTTCACTGATGACATGTGATGTGGGACATCTTTTCATATGCTTATTTGCCATTTTTATACATCCTCTTTGGTGAGATGTCTGTTAAGGCATTTGGCCCACTAAAAAATTTTTTTTTTCTTATGGTGAATTTTAAGATTTCTTTGTACATTTCATATAATTATCCTTTATCATATGTGTCTTTTGCAATTTTTTTCCCACTCTGTGGCTTGTCTTCTCATTCTCTTGGTGATAATGATACACTGAAATCTCTTATTATTAGGTTATTTCTGACTCCTTTATAAAGGTATATATTCTATATAATGTGACTCATAAATACAAACAATTGTCATGTCTTCATTGTGGATTATGGATTTCTTCATTAAAAGTATTCTTTTAAAATATTTTAGTCTTTGAACTTTAATCCTGATTATCTGGATTGTCTGATATCTGGGTCACAGATCTTATTTCCATTTGCCTGATTTACATTTGCTTATCAGTTTATTTATAGCCTTTCTGAGTTACTTTGTTATAGGTATGAATCTTTATGCAGGAATACCTAGGAAATACTGCAGGTTCAATAAAACAAAATAATAAAATGACTCAAATTAATCTTTTGTTTTCCTAGTGCATATAAAAATTACATTTTTACCATATTATAGTCTAAAAAATGCATATTCCTTAATTAAGAAATACTTTATTGCTAAAAAATCCTAACCATCATTTGAGCTTTCAGCCAGTCATATTTTTTTATTTTTTATTTTTTCTTGCCTTGGTCTTGATGGCTGCTAACTGATCCAGGTGGTAGCTGCTGAGGGCTGGGGTGACTGTGGCAATTTCTTAAAATATGATAACAATGAAGTCTGCTGCATTAACCTTCTTTTCATGAGGAATTTCTTTGTAGCACATGATGCTGTTTGATAGCATTTTTTCCACAGTAGAACTTTTAAAATTGGAGCTCATCCTCTCAAACCCTGATGCTACTCCATCAGCTAAATTTATGTAATACTCTCAATCCTTTGTTGTCCTCTTTACAGTCTTCACTAAAAGTATCTTTACTAAAAGTAGATTCTATCTCAAAAAACCACTTTCTTTGCTTATACCTAAGAAGCAACTCCTCCTCTGTTCAAGTGCTATCATGAGATTGTAGCAAGTCAGACTAGTTCTCTCTTGGTAGGTCTACGACATCTGCAGTCAGAACACACTCAACATTTATTAAGTTCTCTGTCTTATATGGGCATGGTTCGTAGTGCTCCAGAACAGTTACAATAGTAATATCAAAGATCACTGATGACAGATCACCAGAACAGATAAAAAATAATGCAAAAATTTGAAATATTGCAAGAATTACCAAAATGTGACACAGAGACAAGACGTGAGCAATCGCTGCTGGATAAGTGGTACTGTTAGCCTTACTTGATGTGGAATTACCACAGCCTTCAATTTGTAAAAAATGCAATATCTGCAGAGCACAGAAAGCAAAGTGCAATAAAATAATGTATGCCTGTACTGTGTGGAATTGGACTTGCTTCATGAGCCATTTGGATAAAAAAACTATGGATAAGTTTAGCCCATTTACATTTATTGATATGACTGACTAAGGTGGTCTCAACTCATATTATTTTATGTTATATTTGCTATGATTCTTTCTATGTGGTTTACTTCTGCTATTCAGATTATCAGCTTAATTATAACCTTTGGCTGCCATCTAAAATCTATGTAACAATTAATAAGATTATTTTACTTCCCTCCTCTCTTCTCATGCTTTACTTTTTGAGGAGTAAATAACATTTTTCTTACCTTTCCTTTACTCTTCTGTTTACAATTAACCATATCTAGTAATCCCCAGTAGTCCTTTGCCAACATGTCTCTAGTTATCTTTTAGTTGAATGGAGCTTGTCTCCTAGATTTATCAGAGTAGGATCGTTTATTATAGTTTTGAGTTCTCATATTAAAAACTTCTTGTCTATAGCGTTGACACAGAAAGGACAGACTGGATGTAAAATCCTAGGTTAATTATTTTCTTGAGTTTTTTTTTTTGTTTGTTTGTTTTTTGATGTTGCTTCACTGTGGTTTTGATTTGTATATCATTGTTGAGAAATCTTTGGTCAATGTCATTTTCATTTTATTTGTTAAGTGACAGGTTTTTACCTGATATGCTTAGATATTTTATCTATCTCTAAACTCTAGTAGACTATTTTGGGTCAATTTTCCTAGTGACATGACCAGACATTAAATGTCCATATTCATATTTTCACTTATTTCTGGAAATTTTCTTAAATTATAGGTGTAAATATTTGTCATATTCCATTCCTATGCTTTTCTTCTTCAGGTTTCCAACTATGTGAGGGTTGCATCTTTGAAGCCTATCTTCTGTACCAATTACACTCTTCCCGATTTTTACCTTTTCCTTTATTTGACAGGACCTTTTCTGTTTCACACCTTTCTTTAAAAATTCTGCTTACATTCTTCAATCAGACCTATTCTCCCCTGACTTAGTAATTCAGCATAAAATTTTTAAAACTTTTTATCTTTTGCTACTATTCTTTTGCCCATGTTCTCATATATCCTTTATTTAATATTTACCTTTCGTTTTATCCATGTCTTTTCTGACTTTTTTTGAATATATGATTTGAGCCTTTTTCATGTTTGAAATTTTAATTTTCTTTTGGGGTGTCTCAGTGGCTCAATCAGTTACCCTCAGTAAGTTAATCAGATTCTTGATTTTGTCTCAAGTCATGATCTCAAGGTCCTGGGATCATGCCTCACAATTGGCTCCATGCTCAGTGGGTAGTTGGTTTAAGGATTTTCTCTCTCTTCCTCTGCTCCTCCCCTTGCTCTCAATCTCTCAAAGAAATGAATAAACCTTTCTCAAAGAAATTCTAAACCTAAAAGTTTTAGAATAAAATTTTTTTTCTTTTTGAGTTAGTATTGGGAGTACAATTCTTATCATTTAAAATATTTTGTTTCTCATTTTTTTCTATGATAATTTTGTATAAATATCTGCCATGATCTTTATTTCATAAAGAAGACTTCTTTATTTCATAAAGTCTTCTTTTCCTAGATTAGCAACAAACTTGTGTGCAAACCAGGAAGGAAGGCTTCATTTCCTGCTTCAAGAATACCCTCTTCTGGGGCAGCCCAGGTGGCTCAGCGGTTTAGCGCCGCTTTTCGGCTCAGGGCCTGATCCTGGAAACCCAGGATTGAGTACCAAGTCGGAATCCCTGCATGGAGCCTGCTTCTCCCTCTGCCTGTGTCTCTGCCTCTCTCTCTCTCTCTCTCTCTCTGTGTGTCTCATAAATAAATAAATAAATTTTTTTAAAAAAAACCCTCTTCTGTTAGTTTAGTAAATTATATATTCTTTAATAGGTGACATTTTTTTATAGGATAGGAAGAGGGGAGATGTAATGTGTCTATTTTCTGATTTATTTGTTTTCTCAGGATATGTAATTTTCTCATTTTGTTTTTTTCATTGATCACAAAATTTCTGAGCTGCAGCATCACCTTCCAAGTCCTCCAATCTTCTTTAGTCTACTGCCTCTTGTTGAAATCTTTTATTTCCTTCCTTTTGAAAAACAAAGCCAAATGTTCTGATTTACTAAGTCTCCGTCTTGTTCTTAGTGACTCACTCGGGGTGGGACTTTTTCTTTTTACCTGTAGCCTTATCTCTGTTTGGTAGATCCATCATGTTCCTCTTCTCTTTTCCCCACAATCTTTACTGATTATTTTGATTGCTGTGGGTGGGTTCTAGAAATGGCTTTTCTGGATTGAGGGGATTATCTGCATGCTTATATGTAATGTGAAGTTTTTTTAATAAGCTCTACCTCCCCATATTTCTATGCATGGGTCACTGTGAATTTGCTTAATGATTTCTGTGGTTTGGGGAGGATACCTGGAAAGACTTGGATTTAAGTGGCTTCAAATAACCCACAGGAAACCAACAACTCTTCATGTTCTGTTCTGACTATGACTTTGTTTGAATGACAGGTCTATATGCCCATCTGGACTTTTGTATTTTAAAATGTTCTTTAAAATTCCTGTGTGCTGTCTTTTATTATATATACCTCATCTGGTACCCAAATTTAATTGTACCCTTCTAAAAATTATTAAAATTGCCCTTGTCAAATGCTTTGCCATGTAGTCACGTTTCGTTTTGTGATCATAAATGAAAAACAGAAGAAAAAGCTGATGGTTGGGAGAATGGTAGTGGGGGTGGTAGAAACCCTGAAGACAAATGTCAGTAACAAAAAGAAGACCTTCTAAATCCAGAATTTGGCAGTCGTCACAAAGAGCCAACTTCTGGTATGTTCCTTGTCTTTTTGGGGCTCTTTTAAACCTTGAAGTTATCCTGCTGTTCAGTTATCTAGCCTATTATACTTACCTCACAAGGAAACAGCTTTTTCCTAAATAACTAAATCCTAAAATTTGAGGAATTGCCAGTGATTACTCATAGTGGTAAGGAACTCATAGGAGTTTTAGATAGAAACTTGCCTCCTTTCTTCATTGAGAGCGTTTATATATTCCATATTTTTAGGCAAACAAGAACATCCAAAAAAGATTCTGTATTTGGTACAATTGAACTGTGTGAACATGGCACTACAGATAAAATAATAACATTTTATACTTCAAGTACACAGGCATCAACTCTTTAAATTATTCCATTACTCTGAATGCTTCTATTAGAGATGTCATTTAAAAAGTCCAGCTTTTTAAGTTTAATGTTCTAACGTCAATTCTGTTATGCAGCAAATACTAACACCATCATTTGATTGGCAACTTCTTGAAAATTGAGAATTCCCAATGTATTCGTTAAACGAAGTGCTTTAAAAATATATTTAGCCTTCATAGTGCTCACAAAAACATGTTTGAAAAAGCATGCCAAAAAATAACAATATGCAGTGTTTATCTGGCAGCCAACATTAATGAATGTTTCATTACCATGAATCACTTATGGATATCATGATGCTCTGAAGTTTGTATATTCAGACCTCAAATAAATTCTCCTCATGTTTTCTATTAAGTTTAATTCTGTGGGTGACATTTGGGAGATCTGCTTGAATTATAGTCATATGTAGGGTTCCAGGGGTGAAGAATGGGTGGATGGAGACTGTGAGTTTAGTTTGGGCATTATTAGTGTATTTGGAAAAGCCTTTTCTGTTATTTATATAACTTTGACTATAAAAACAAATATCTATCCCTTTATTCTCTTATTTTGTTTTTCCTCACTGGCAAGGATTCATAGCTATTTTGGGGGTTTTAAATGACAATTAAAACATCAGAAATAAGTGGGTATTGAAACTCTATGCAGCTGCTAGATGCCTTTAACTATTTATGGTTTTATTTGCATGTGTCCATGCAATCAATTTTAACATCACTTAATTATTGTATTGGGTGCTTATTATGTACCAAGCACTCAGTCTTTACATATTTGAATTGATGCAATCTTTACAACACGAGGCAGGCACTATTATTAGCCTACTCTATATATGTATATATATGACCATATATTGACTATATATATATATATATGAGAAAACTAAAGTACAGAGCTGAAATAAGTTGCCAGATTCTGTACATAGTACAGGCAGGATGGAATCCATAATGTCTTACTCCACTCAGCCTGCCTCAGTCCAGATAATGGTGTCAGCTCATCTGATTGGATTGAGATTGATCATGACTCTGCTGAAAGGAAACTTCTCAACTTGGGTCTCATGATTAGGCTAACTGAATAATTTGTCTTTCACACTAGGATACATTTGAGAGTGAAAGGAGTTGTTAAATTTGTAAGTTTTGAAATCTATTTTTACCAAAAATTTATTTTACTTATCAAATAGTTCTATTCAGAAACAATTTTCAAAAATAAAAATATTTCTATAAATAAAAATTGCATATATCCATGTACACTGAATCCTATAAAACATTTTTATATTGGTACATTTTTTTATATTTGATGTTACCCAGCAAACCTGGTCCTAATACTATGTCATCAGTATTTTGAAGAAAAATACAGTTCTTTCAAAAGTTTTCTTTTTTCCTAAAATGCCTTCAGTGTTTTTCAAAAGAGTACATTATGGGGATCCCTGGGTGGCGCAGCGGTTTGGCGCCTGCCTTTGGCCCAGGGCGCGATCCTGGAGACCCGGGATCGAATCCCACATCGGGCTCCCAGTGCATGGAGCCTGCTTCTCCCTCTGCCTGTGTCTCTGCCTCTCTCTCTCTCTCTGTATGACTATCATAAATAAATAAAAATTAAAAAAAAAAAAGAGTACATTATGGTTAGTAAATTTAAAATTGGTAACAAACTTCTTTGCCTTTTTTTCTATGAGCCATGTTATTTATCACTGAAAATATATTCACTCTAAAGGTATTGATTGCAATCACAGAAAAATCTAAGTGGTAGTTAATATTAATTTATATATGTGTATGTGTGTTGTCCATTAAGAATTTCTTTGAGAGATATTTTACAAGATAAAACTCATTAAATTGATTGTCTCTATTTATGACTCATTTGAAATCGTAATTACTGCAATATTTTAGACCTTAATTTTATTTCATTTTGTCCAAAATAGAAATTTTCCAATTAAAAACCAAAGCTCCATCAAAATCTTCTTCCTCTTAATTGAAATATTCCAAAGCCTAGTTATAGAATTTTACAATGAAATCTAAAATACCATATGAGTTCATTTGCTCAGTTGATCTCTTCCTTTTGTAGTGTAAATGTTTAACATGTTTCTGTTTTCAAGTGTTTTTAGTAATTTAACAAAAGCTTTGAAAAGTGAACTCTTAGCACTACATTTGCTGAAGAGATTTTGTTAAAAATTTCTGACTTCAAAAATGTGAACTTTAGAGGATTTATTTACAAGAAAGATGAGTACCATTACAAAAACACTTAGATTAATTTTCTGAATAGTTCTCCAGAATCTCATACATTTCTCAAATGCAAATGATGATGGGCAGCAAAGAGAGAAGGTGCATAGTGTCATACAGGTATATGATAATTAACTTAAATTCAGCTTTGTCATTAAAAAAAAATGCCATTCTAGTGATGTTGATATGTAACTCTATAAATTTTCTTAACTTCCATTTTTCCCCAGTTATATTGAGCCATAATTGACTCATTGAGTCAATATAACATTGAGTAAATTTAAGGTGTACAACAATGTTAGTTTGATACACTTACATATTTCAATATGATTAACCACTGTAGCCTTAGCTAACCTTTCTATCATAAAATTAACATAAGGGTTTTGTAGTTAGAACATTTAAGATCTAGTCTCTTAGAAATTTTGAAGTTTATAATACAGTATTTGCAATGCTGTGTATTAGATCCCCAGAACTTCTAACTGAAAATTTGTGCCCTTTGACCAATATCTCCCCAATTTCCCCAACCTTCAGACCCTGGAAACCGATATTCTGCTCTCTGTTCCTATGAGTTTGCCTATTTTAGATTCAACATAAAAGTGATATCATACAGCATTTGCCTTTCTCTGATTTATTTCACTTAGCATAATGCCCTCAAGGGACCCTCAAGTCCATCCATATTTTCACAATGGCCAGATTTCCTCCTGTGCCATGGCTAAATAGTATTACATTGTAGATATATATATAATCACATCCTCTTTATCCACTCATCCATTGAGGGTCAATTGTTTCCATATCTTGAGTATTCTGAGTAATGCTGCAGTGAACATGAGAATACAAATATCTCATCAAGATAGTGATTTCATTTCCTTCACATATATACCCAGAAGTGGAATTGCTCGGTCATGAAGCAGTTCTATTTTTGTTTTGAATACTTCTCCCAAGAATTAGTTTGTGTGGGTGCACTGTTCATTTTATCAGCAAGTGCCATACAAGTTCTTCTTAAAAGAGAGGTGTTGGGCAGCCCAAGTGGCTCAGCGGTTTAGTGCCTGCCTTTGGCCCAGGGTGTGATCCTGGAGTCCCAGAATTGAGTCCCATGTCCAGCTCCCTGCATGGAGCCTGCTTCTCCCTCTGCCTCTCTCTCTCTCTCTCTGTGTCTCTCATGAATAAATAAATACATAAAATCTTAAAAAAAAAAACATTTTAAAAAAGAGAGCTGTTAATTACACTTATGTTGCATTTGGTAAGAGTTGAAAAATGGGAGATTTATATAAGATCAACTTTCATATTTAACAGGATATTGAAGAGATAACTATTTCCTGCTAAACAAGCCCTTGCAGAAGTTGAGTGGGGAAAGTAGAAATCCACCAAACTCATCTTGGCCTATTTCAATGCAGTTTTAATAAACTTTGTTATAAAATTTTAAATCCTGAATAAATGCTTAACTAACAGGACATCGTGACAAAAGGCACAAACTAGGACTGTCCCGGGCAAAATGGGATTATATGTATATAATATAACACATATGTATGTACATAACGGATTCCTAGCACACTCATCGATTCCCACAGCAGAGCTGTGGGCAAGGCCATTCATTCTGGAGGTGAAGTTTGTCAGATACCTTGATAGACTTGTCCGGGAACAAGGTACTCTCAAATTTCAGAATATGGTGGAGATTCCAGTGGGAGTGGCATGGAGTGGACAGATAAGCTCTAAAAGCCCAGAAGAGCTTGAGTTGAGCATTTTCAGTAAGGAAAAAAAGTTGATTTTCACATAATGGAGAGATAAACTCCAAATAACGTCCAAATTATAACTTTTGTATTCCTGGCTAGCAGTAATGAATCAAGCTTCCCTTTGTTTATATTCCTCAGTCTTGTGTTCAGTGACTGTCAGTGTTAAAGATAAATTTCTATTTTAATTGTGAAGATTACATCCTTTATTGTTATGACTTTGTTTCTGTTCATAAAACTTTGTTGTTATTCATTGAATCACTACTTTCATGTAACACTGATTTAGGACATAAATAAATATGGAGAGGCAACACCTCTCATTACTATAGCGACAAATTAAAAGCAAATACTAGCTATTTAAGCATTTCCTTCCTCCATGCATGGGCAATTTTAGCACAATATATCTCTGATCTCTCATCTCGAGCAGAGACAGAATCAAGGATGAATGTTCCATGTCTAAAGAGCAATTCAAAAACCTGCTTCTTGGAGCAGTAAGCAGGTTTTGGAAAGAAGCAGAATGAGGTTATAAGTTTGGTTAGAGCCAGATTTTAGAGGAGTTCAGTTTGTCAGTTGTAAGTAAACACTGGAGGATTTTTGAACCTGGGAGGAACATGAGAGAATGATATTCATAGAATATTCACCCAGCATTTGTTCGCAATATGCAATTAGAAAGGTGAGAAAGGGAAGGCAGGAAATTCATCATCCTGTGGATACCAAGATGAGGCAGAGAGTGAACAAGTCAGTTCAATAAATGAGTTAGCATCTACACTGAATGGACTTCCCCCCAAATTTATTTCCTCTATTTGAAAAAGTTCCCCAAACTCAAGACTGAAGTATGAGTTTACATTTTTAAAAATCAATGATTTGTTAAAACTTAAGTTATATTTATCACCAAGAACATAACAAAAATCAAACTTTAATGTAAACTTCAGTTATTAGAGATAAAGCATTTCCAGATTCTTTGGGTGATTTTTTTTTTTTTTTTGTCTTCTTGCATTGCTAGAAAATATGTTAGAGGTTTGGTGATTTCTGAAACAAACTGTTATGACCATGTCCAAGAAGATAATTGGTACTTACATACTTTAATGTATATAATTCTTCATTTAAATTGTTGAAAAGCTAGTCTAGAAGGACTCAAGGTCACTTCTTATCTTTGGAACTTCAGCCCCAGTACAGTACCTAATGCACAAGAGGCATCCAATGAATCGTCTATATTGAATGAACAAAGGCAATATCCCTGTTTTCTGATCTGTCTGGAAATAACATTGATTTAGCAATTTAATAGTCTAAACCACACTCCCTCTAAATATGTACAGATATGTACATAAAAGATCCCAAAGAGTATAGGAATGTGAGGGGGCTTTCAGGTCTTAGAGAGTTCTAAGGCTAAGTTTATAATTCTAATTGCCTGAAAAATACTTGGGGTTTATAAGGACTCACTATATGTTATAACTTTTACCATGAAACTTATGATTCTGAGGATCCCTGGGTGGCTCAGCGGTTTAGCACCTGCCTTCAGCCAGGGCGTGATCCTGGAGTCCCAGGATCGAGTCCCACATCAGGCTCCCTGCATGGAGCCTGCCTCTCCCTCTGCCTGTGCCTCTGCCTCTCTCTCTCTCTATGTCTCTCATGAATGAATAAATAAAATCTTAAAAAAAAAAAAAGAAAAGAAACTTATGATTCTTAGCAAACTCTCCTATAAAAATAGTTGAAAGAATAATTTCTGCTTCTATCATGATAGTCTTTCTTTTGTGGACATTAAATATCTTTCAAATGAGACAAGAAATTTAAAAATTATGGATTTTTCACATGTACAAATAATTCAAACATCACTGAAATCAAATATGAAAATACACCATTAGTTTGATGTTATGTGAATCGCACATCAATTTAAAAATGCATTGTAGTCTGTTAACCTGATCCTGAGCACTATTACTGATGAACAATTAGTAGTTTGTCTTCTAAAGCATCAGTGAGATACACAGCTATCCGAATAACATTCAAATTAAAGCTGGCATAGGAAGAAAACTCATTGTAAAAGTACTGAATTTGTTTGATTTATCACTATTCAATTTTGCCATATGAAGAAAACCAGGTCTGTTGTTTCCAGCTTTGACCAAATCCCTGCGCTGGCTTTGCTTGATTAGGTTGCTGTATGGCATTTGTTTATCCTAACCTTCTTCTAACATAAAACCTATGGTTTTCATTGACATCACCCAGATGCTCATTGCTTGTGCTTATTCAGCAGCACAGATTCACATATGACCACTCTCGACGATGATGCCAGTTTGCTGGGTTTCTTCATAGGAAGAAGGTGGTTTGACAAATTAGTGTTGATAAACAGATTCTACAAACACCCCATTCTGGACATACAGAGCTGCCAAGGTCAGCACAGGTCCTGATCTCATTAGGAATTCCACTGGAAGGCCTTTGGTGATTCTGTACATCACAGACTTCCAAGCACATAGAGAACATTCCACACTATCTTTGTAGGTCCAAAGAGAATGATTCTTTCAAGTCCTGGACAACTTTTTTGTTGTTGTTGCTGTTCATGGAAAAGTTCTTTCCTCTTCCTTCTACCTACCTCCTTCTCTTATTTTCTTCCTCCTCTTCCTTTTTCCTCTTCTTCTTTCACAGCTCTTAAGAAATATATGGACCCATGTGTGGTATGGTAGTCATTGTATTTAACAATTCTCAACACAGCCACTGGAAGGATTCTGAGGAGTGCAAGTCAGATCCTGCCACTTCTCTTCTCAAAATCCTAGTGGCTCCTCCACACTCCAAGGAAGGCCATGGTTTCTGAAATGGCCTACATGTTCTTGTCCTAGAGATTGATGATAGATGCTGCCCTGGAGATTCCTATGACTTGTTCCCTCACTTCCTCCATGCTTTTCTTTAAATGTTGCTTTCTTAGCAGGATCTTCCCCAACCACCCTACTTTATTTATTATTTTAAGATTTATTTCTTTGAGGGGGGGGGGCATGAGTGGGAGGAGTAGAGAGAGAGGAAGGGAGAATTTTAAGCAGGCTCCATGCTCAGTGGGAGCCCAAGGCAGGGCTCGATCTCAGGACCCTGAGATCATGACCTGAGCAGAAACCAAGAGTACATCACTTAACTGAATGCACCACCAGGTGCCCCCACCACCAACCACTCTATTTTAAAATGCAGCCCTGTCAGCAATCCCTCATCCCCTTCCCCATTGCAATTTCTCCTTAACCCTTGTCATAATTTGACTTGCTATATGCATATATCAATTATTTCATTTCCTGTCCATCTCTCTAAACTAGAATGTGATTTTCATAATATGCAATACATATATGTCCAATTAATGAGTATATTCATACCCACAAAATAATTGAAATAGTATGAAAGCCATTTTTCATACATTTTTATATACTTGTATACTATATTACATAGAGCATACATATCCTCAGGTCATGTTCTGTATACACACATGTACACTCACATACATTCATAATATATTTACTATGGGCCACTTAAGAGATATGCCAATTTTGCTTTTTGCATTATGTTTCTTATGTGCTGACCAGAATTTAGCCCCATATTGAATTTGTCTCCATGACAGCATGGCCCAACACTTAACATTCTTTAATGGGTTACAGCAATTCAAACCCTTTGATATAAACATTACAAAAATGTATGGCACTCAGTGAGCACTAATTTAAGAATCAGTAGTACTCATAATTGTGGAGGCCAAGAAAAATTAAGGCCATTCCACCTCAAGTTTAACATTAGCACAAGTACAGCCATCTTAGGCCCCTGGGAATAAGAGCTGAACTTTACAGGAAAAACTGCAGAATGTCCTCCTCAGGGAATCCCATATCAGAAAGACAACAGAGCCCACACCAGTGGCAGAAAGTACAATATTAGAATGAGAACAGAGCTCAATGCCCTTGAAAGCCCCATATCAGAATGTAAACAGAACTTGAGAAATTCCTCCACCCCTTTGGAAAATCCCCTAGACCAGCCCATAAAAAAACCCAGCTGTAACCCACTTCAGGGTCCAAGTCCCTGCTCTGCTGTGTCGGGTATACTTGGACCCAAGCTCGAGCTTGCTAATAAACCCTCCTGTGCTTGCATCAGTGTCAGCTCCTTGGTGGTTTCTTGGATTCGCAATCTTGGGCACAACAATAATAGGAGTATGTAATAATAATAGTAGTAGTAGTTGTCAAAGAGATATTGTATCAAAATTATATGTATGTATATATGTATATTTATCAAGAATGTGTGTATGTGCATTTGTGCGTGTGTGTGATAAAAGATAAAAGAACATTTGGATAAAAGAACATTTATCCATAGCCTATACAAAATAAACTGATTTTTTTCTTTCATTTTCTGTGTCTTTTTGAGGGTAACTAAAGTTAATTTTTTGAATTTTTAATAAGAGACTATAATGATAGGATTTATAATTTCCTGCCTTCTTTTTTACATGAGCCTTATCAAGTCTCTTAGTTTCAATTATCACCTCTATTTGTATAATTCCCAATCTATTTCTTTAATCTTGACCGCTATCATGAACTTCAGTATCACATTTCTAATTGCCTACAGGGCATTTCCATTTGGGAGTAAGTGTATCACTGCAAACTCAACAGTCTATCATTTACCCCTACACTTATCTGTTCCTCCTCCATTTACTCAAAAAAAAAAAATCTGATTTACCTTCCAGGTATTTTAAGGGCTGGCACTTTTCCTTACAAACATTCTAAAGTTCGTGCTAATTTTTCCCGAGTAATTACTTTTTTAACCCTTATCCCCTTTCACTGCCATTGGTACAAATCTTAGTCTTCAATGTCTATGTTACTCTAATCATTTTTAACTAGTGTTTTCCCCTTTTCTCCTCTCTTAAGTACCCCTTGCCCCCCAATTTTAGGCAAATCTAAAACTAGAGTGATTATGAGCTGTAAGGATTCTAATGCTAGCAAGGATTCAGAAAAAAACATTCTACATAATGATAGAATAAATGCTTCTGAGCATATAGTTAGTTGCCTTACTGTAATTTTTTGAAAATCCACTCACTTAAATATCCCATTGCTGAACATGCAGACTGCATACAAAGCAAGAGTCTAGCAGAAAAAAAAAAAAAATTGTCACCATGTGACAATTCGACCTTGCCCTCAAGGATTGCATCTGGCTGGGGAGTCATTAGATCTATACCCTGCATTGGATCTATGTATGTTAAGGGCAGAACGCCATGAAGTTTCAAAGGAGACTGTGATTATAAACAAATGGGGAAAATCGAGAAAGGCTTTATGAGAGACTGGTGGAATTTTGATGGAGCAAGAGGATGGAAAGGATGCTACATATGGGAGTGAGCCCCGCGGAGAAGCCAGAGGAAAGAACCGCCCGGGCTGACGGCGATACACACTGTGGACACTTCGGATCTATAATGAGCTTGAAATGCAGCAGAATCCACACAGGTATTTTTAGCAGGTGTCACACCATCAGTCCCAAGTCCTCTTCTCCCTTTTGACACAATCCACTTTCTGGATTCTAAATTACATTCTTTTTTTTAAGATTTTCTTTTTTTTTAAATATTTTATTTATTTATCCATGAGAGATACAGAGAAAGAGAGAGAGAAAGAGAGAGAGAGAGAGAGGCAGAGACACAGGCCGAGGGAGAAGCAGGCTCCATGTAGGGAGCCTGATGCGGGACTCGATCCTGGGACTCCAGGATCACGCCCTGGGCCCAAGGCGGCGCTAAACCGCTGAGCCACCCGGCTGCCCCTCTAAATTACATTCTGGTTGCTGTTCATGCCCTTGTGTCCCAGGACGCCTGTGGGGAGTTCAAACTGCCTCACTCTGTGCTTCGAACCCACTCTTTCTTGCTAGTGGAAGCTACATCTTCGGTTTGTCATTTTCACTAAATATAAAGGAACTGTTTAATTCGGAAGCTAATGCTATTCGATGAGCTTTCTTTTTAAATTTTAGTTTTTCTAAAGCACATACAGTGGAGTGAACACAAAAAGATGAGAAGGTTTTTCACTTGTATCTTATTGCTATTGTCTTATTTCTACTTGCCCCTTCTTTCATTACATGCTTTGTGTGTGTATTTGTGTGTATGAGAGACAGGGAGAAAGTCCGAGAGAGACAGACAGAGAGAGACATAGATTTAAAGTCAATATGATTTAAAAGACAGTAAGAACCTCAGAGAAAAATGATAAATCCAGGGTTCAAGATAGACACTATTAGGGATGCCTGAGTGGCTCAGTGGTTGAGCATCTACCTTCTGTTCAGGGAGTGATCCTGGGGACCCTGGATTGAATCCCCCATCAGGCTCCCTGCAGGGAGCCCGCTTCTCCCTCTGCCTATGTCTGCCTCTCTCTCTCCAGCTCTCATGAATGAATGAATGAATGAATGAATAAATAACCTTTTTTTAAAAGAAAGATACAATTACATGATGAAATTTTCTTTACAATCTCAGTTTTTTTTTTTAAGAAAAAGAGTGATCCTGGAGACCCGGGATCGAATCCCACGTTGGGCTCCCGGTGCATGGAGCCTGCTTCTCCCTCTGCCTGTGTCTCTGCCTCTCTCTCTCTGTGTGTGTGTGACTATCATAAATAAATAAAAATAAATAAATAAAAAATAAAAAAAGAGTGAAGAGAAAGAAGAGTTACTGTGTTCTTAGTGCATTTATTCAGCTTAATCTTAATTTTTGGAAAATCTTGTGAAAATCATAATGCAGTTTCAGTGACATCGTGGAAAGTTTCCCCCTTAATTTTTTTTCTGATCTTTTCCACATTGCCTCTAAAATCTATGATAAAAAGGCTCTCTGCCTTTTAGAGAATGTTGTTTACAGAGCGCTATCTGGACAAACACGGGAAAAGACATAGATGTAAAAGTTCCTCAGAGTGCTTGGTGAATTATTTTTGAGAGTTAATTGCATAGCTGTTTTTCCCCCTCAAGTAAACTGCTATTCTCCTATTTAGCAATCCTTTACTTATCTCTATTCCTGATTCTTCACTGATTAAGTGGAATGACAATGCTCCTGGATTTTGGAAGTTCCTTGACTCTAATATAAAATTTTTCCTATTTTAAAATTTATAGGTGGAAATAATTATTTTAATTTTCCTTGAAACACAATGATGATCAAAATAATCTTCCCACCAACAACTCAGGAAGTCTCAAATGAGACTTAAACAGTACATACTTCAAATTTAAACAATGAAATGGACTCTTAACCTTTCTGATTTCATTTAAGGATTCTGCTTCCCATCGTGTTCTTAATTTGATCCCATTGCTTATGACATTTTTGGACTTCAAGTGTGGTTTCACAGTTTAGATGAGCTGCTAAACTTGGCACTGAATAAGTTGCAAAAACAAAGAGAAAATAAAACATTTTTTCCTACAGAGGATCAAGGGATTTTGAAAGACTATGGATGTTTTATGCTAATATGTCTGTATAAATTCGTGAAGGAAAGTATTTAATATTTATTTGTTGTTAACTTGTTTCTATGGAAATGTGTGGAAATACCCCATCTTATTAATTTGTTTTGTTAATGTTGTTAAAAAATACTACCTCTGTTGATAACAGTATATAAAAATGGGAGCGTAGGGATCCCTGGTTGGCGCAGCGGTTTGGCACCTGCCTTTGGCCCAGGGCGCGATCCTGGAGACCCAGGATCGAATCCCACATCAGGCTCCCGGTGCATGGAGCCTGCTTCTCCCTCTGCCTATGTCTCTGCCTCTCTCTCTCTCTCTCTCTGTGACTATCATAATTAAAAAAAAAAAAAATGGGAGCGTAAACACAATAACAAAGCAAAGGTTTTGCAGTGAGATTGACGTCTATTCACTGAATTGGCAACTACTCAACTGATACTCTATTTTAGAAGACATTCAAAGAGAGGTGAAGTTTCCCTTTGAGCCCAGGAGGGCAGAAGTCTCATCAGCCATTAAATGCAGCTTTACTCTTACTCAAGTTGCAAGATTTCCTCCATAATGCCCAATTTCACTGTGTACAGATCGAATGCCTGAATGAGGTACATCGGAGGGTACATACAGCATAGTGAATGTACGTGCAAATTATAGAATCACAGGATTGTCCTTCACCGTCTGGAATCCGTGTGATAAGTTTAGATCTGTTCTACACACTCAAATATTGTGCTTGTAGAGAAAAGCTGATTCCATTTTTCCAATTCTGCTTTTTTCTCTGACAGTTTGAATGCATACAACTTTAGGGGACTATATTAAAGAGTAAATATAATGAAATTGAAACTTTGGGGGTTACATTTCTAATAAAGTATAATGTATAGTAATTAATTTACTTAGCTATGTTAACATTATATAGAATATAAAAGAACATATTAATGTACTAAACTTTCTTTTTCTCCTCAACTTCTGCTCCATTACACATTTTTAGGATCTGGCTGAGGAAAAGTTGAGATGGTATACTCGGTCTCTGTGGAATATACCTATGTGTTGTTATTGCTATGCAAAGTAGTTTCTAGCAAGGTTTCACAAGTTTGTAAGTGATAGAGGTAAGATTCAAGCCTGTTTGACTCAAGATGCTGATAATCCTATCCTTATACTGTATTAACTTTCATACATTTAAATCACCAAAATTCACTTCTGTGCCTAAGTTTACAAGAACAATTCTGTGTACTACTTTTATTAAAGAGAGTCCTCAAATTTTAGAAGAGTCAAACTTCACAAACTTTAGATGAGTCCTTAGATAGGTACCATTTTATCTACACTGCAGAGAGAAAGAGACAAAAACAGACCAATATCAAGTAAGTAACTTTCCCAAGGTTACACAGCTAGAAAGAAGCTAAGGAGGGATATATTGACCCTCGTGACTATGATTCTAGATCTTGTGCTCGTGACCAGTAATCTAAGGCTTATCAACTTTGACTGCACATTCAAATCTCCAGGGGAGCTTAAAAATACCAATGCCTGAGTCCTGTCCCCGATCAATGATATCATCATCTCTTGAGATCTGAACTTTGGTATCTTTTAAGGCTCTCCCGGTGATTCTAAGTGTGCAAATCATTGCATTATACTATCTTATCAACGAAAAGTGTTGGATTTTGTGATGGAACGTTTACAGTTTTTAAGACAGTTATGCTATATAAGCAGTCTGATTTCAGAAAGCTGTGCCAACAGATTTTTCAAGGTATTTGTAATATCTTCCCTGCTTTGTGTCCCTATAGCCCTCTAATCCTCACAGCTGGCATTACTTAGTAACCATATGCAAGCTCAGCTCTATCGCATTATGGGACCAACCTTGTTCTTCAAAGCCTCACGAAGGGGAGATTTGTGTCATCAACCATGTAGCATCCCTTATCCGTGGCCAATCCACTTTTCACTCTCTGCCCTCAATGTCTGTAATCACATGTAGTAATTAGTCTTCCACATAGTTCGACTTGATCAAATGGCCAACATTGTTGCTTAATATTTACTTTTTTAACCTGACCTTTAATATTCATCAAATTATTCCATACGCCTTCTTCATTTCATTTCCTGAGTTCTTTATACAAATATTCTCTAACTCATAGTGTAATTTATCATTAGTGTATGCGTTAGTTTTGTTGTTTGATCTTGAAAATCAGATTTGAGTTCATTTTAGATTAGAAAGTAAAGATTATGTATTTACATGACAAAAAGCTAGTGAAAATATTGGGAAATTATTAGGAGAAAATGTAATATTAACCAAAAAGTCTATTTCTTCTGTTCATAGGACCAAAGGAGTGCTACTTGCTGAGTAAGTTCCTCTATCTCTACTCTCTGCCAGTCAGCACTACACTACAAATCTTACCTTAACTCTGAATGTGTAGAAGTTGTTATATCATACTACTTACAACACAATATGCAAAAAAGAGGAGAAAAAATTAAAAAAAGAACTTGTCAGGATTTCAAATTGCTTTTTCTTCTTAGTAGAATTTAGAAATATAAATGGCCAATCTTCTTTGTATCCTTAGCCACAACACAGTGCTGAGCATGTATCAGGATCCCAGGAAATGGAGCTGAACTTGTCACAGTGGCCGCTGATCCTTTCCTGTCACCTTGCCCAGGCAGAGGAACCCCTTGCTTCATATCAGGAGCACATGTGACATCATTGAAGACATTCACAGTCATTCCAGAGTGTGAATTGATATTTGGCAGACCATTATCCTCCTGCTGAGCTAGTGTCTATTTACTTGCCTTCACTTTTGTGCTTGGTTTTGATCTCTAGTTGACACATTTCGTTCATATTTCATATGGACTTGATGCTGGGTCATTAGTCTTAAAGTACAAATTTTAGAAACTTTACCAATTTTGATATAGTTGTGCTGCTAATGTGCTTCAGTGCAGAGTACACTAAGTAGAAACGTAGAGAAAACTTGGGAATGTTAGGCTGATTGAGAGCCTCTTCCTTGGAAGGAAACACCAGGAGTGGGTATAAAATATTTGCTTGTAATACTAGACATTATTCAATTATTTTATGATTATTAGTTATATTACAGCCAGCCTACTTGATAAGCAATTGACTTGACAGCAAAAGGAAAAAAGGAGATGGCAAGTGAGATTTTCAAGGCAGGATACTTAATTTTAATAAACCTCCAAGGAGTATCACAAAAAAGCCGTATATATATGAAAAAATAGTTATTTGGTCATGATGTTTTGTGTAATTAATTTGGACAACTGATTGATACTGCTTTCATGACATTTGTTAGCATTACTTAATGAACTCAGGAAAATAACTTTTGTTTACTTTTTTCTTCTAGACTTTGTAGTATGACTAATAAAAATAGCATTAAAATATTATTATTTTTTAAAGATGTATTTATTTATTCATGAGAGACACAGAGAGAGAGGCAGAGACACAGGCAGAGGGAGAAGCAGGCTCCATGCAGGGAGCCCAATGTGGGAGTTGACCCCGGGACCCCAGGATCACGCTCCAAGCTGAAGGCAGACGCTCCACCACTAAGCCACCCAGGCATCCCTAAAATATTATTCTAGTTTTCATTTAGTTATCATTGTTTCTGGATTCCCAACAAACAGATCGACACAAGGACTCTGCAGAGCTGAGCTGCTTCTCAGGACAGAGTGGGTGTGGGGGTGGCCACCCCTCAGGGAAAAAGAGGTGAGCCAAAAGAAAGAGGTACTGAGACCAAAAGCCAACATGTCGTCTTTGCAAAGTGGCTGGAAGGAGGACCAGGACTCAAGTAGAAGGTTGAATGCTGGAGAAAGCATAACATTGAACCAGAGGAAGAGCATTAGAACAAAGAAAGGAGACAGAGCATAGGCAGGTTCCCTGGGCCCCTCAGTCTAGCTTTATAATCCATGAGATAGAACATGGCTTTTAAGTGAGTCCAAAGAACTTGAATTCATATCCATGGAATAGTTATTTGTTATAGCTTTTTTTAGATTAGAAAATTGCAATTAGGGAAAATTCAATTATTTGTGAGATAACGCAGCTAGTGAATGGGAGATCCAGTATTCGAGCTTAAGTCTGCAGATTCTCTCCTCAGCGCTTTCACTGTGATTTCCTTATACCTATTGTCTCTGTCTTTGGTCTGACTCTTCTTATTCTTCCACACTGATCTCAAACTTATTCTCAAAACCAGAGCTGATCATATTAACTCACAATTCAAAACAATTTCCTGTTTCCCATCACAAAGTTTACATTTCTGCACATAACCCCCAAGGTCTTCTGGTGGTCTAGCCTCCCCTATCTGTATGCCCCACTTGCTATGAACTCCCCGTCTTGTACTCTGTGATCAAGGTGTACATATCTTCCATCTCTAACATGCACCCTGCATATTGAAGAGGTCACAAAAAATGTGTGAACCTATCAATTATTACACTTACACTCAGACATTATATATTTCTTAGATAACATTATTTGTCTAGATATTTGTCTCTTTCTTTTGCATCACAATCTCTAGGCACCTAATGTATATTACCAATTCCTCACAAAACTCTATGAAGGTACACAGACACTCAATAAATAATTACCAGAATGAATGAATAAGTAAATAAGTATAAACTCTATGTTCTTTTTTTTTCTATGTATCATATTATCTAATTGGAGAAAGTTCATCTTCAAACCTAAAGACTTCAAGTGAGTAAATCCCTAAGTCATAAATACAATTTTTATCTGGAAGATTGTACCCTATATATGCCCTTTGAACATAATTCCTTTAAGATGCTTATTTCTTAAGACATATCATCAGCTGCTTATATTTTCCCTGGACAAATGTGCACTTAAGAGCCTCTCCTAATTGAACAATTGATTAATTAGCACTCATCTACCTTCACCAGGGAGTGAGAATTTAGAGAGTATCACTGTGCTAATAAGCTCACACTTTTCCTATTTTAAACTGTTTTCAATTTGGGGAATACAAATCCCTGAGACAAGAAAAAATAAATTTTAAATCTTTTCATCCATACAAAATGCAAAGTAGGTCACCCCACCTGTTTCTCCTTGGTTGGTCCATATTTCCCTCTCATGTTTCTGTTTCAAATCTATAGTGCATTTGTTGAAGAATTTAATATCATAACATATAAAGTAACAGAGTGCACTAAGCTATAGACAAATGAAAAAGGAGATATAAAAGTCTGAGTCTCACTTCTTTATTTTTCAATTTGTCAAGGAATTCAAATTCATGTGATCCCATTGATAAATAATTTGTACTGGACTGTAGTAAATGTGGAGAATATACATGTGCTCCTAGAATTATGTTAGAGAAAAAGAGCGAATGATACCCTTTTGCCAAACGAGTCCTCTGATGCTTGACAAAAGGAAAAAACATAGAGAGTGATAGAGAATTTCTCTAACTGAGCCAGCCCTCTGTAGAAGGAAGCTCTGCCATGGAACGAGGCCTCTTTAATGGCTTTATAATGAGATGCAGGTGATGGTCTAGGGCTGTGTTAAATTATGAGGCTATTAATGGTATTAAAGACAAAAGCAAGTAATCAGAAATGGAGTTTAATAGCACTTTCAAAAAGACATTGACCCTAATGAGGTATTTCCAAATCTGTAAAAGAATTAGGATTCTGTGTACTTTCATATGGGGAAAAACTGGGAAATTTTCTTAAACACATATATTTCATGTATAACTATATAAATATAAATATACATGTAAATGTATATTTGAAGTATGAAATTACACTGTAGAACTGACTTGTTTAATTCATCTTTATAATGCTCATTTAAAAAAAAGCAAGAATAGCAATCTCTAAAATATTCTTTTAAGAAAACCACTCATAAGTCACAAAGTCTGCATTTATCACTTTGTAGCATATTGTTATTCAATTTATTAACTTAAAATAAGTTAACACAATTATTATTAGCTGACATGCGTATGTTTTTTAGACTTTTTTTCAAAAACGAATGTCTAGAAGTTGGTAACAAATAGCTAACATTTTTTCTCGTTGTTACCTATTACCTCCGTATCTTTATTCCATAATATTGGAAGTAGAACTCTGGAACAAAAGGGGAACTGCTCATAACCCTATGACTTTAATAAACTAACCACATGAGGCATGAAATCAGACATCTACAGAAGGCATCTTAAAAGACAGAATGTCATCCAGGCCCAAAGCTGGAAGAGCAGGGCTACAGAACTGAATTATGGTGTTTTACATGAAACAAAGCCATTATCCATGTGAAGAAAGAATGTGTTTACTATAGTGCACGGTGCACAGGAGAAAGTCATGAATCCAGAGTGAGTTTACTTTGATTCAGTGCTTTTGAGAGAGTAGGTGCCGAATTTAGAAAACTGGAGAGAACCAGGTACCATGCGAAGGATTAACTCGCAAAACAGATGTAAATGGATGCCATTAATTGCTCATCTCACTGTCCTTGCTCTGATTCCTTGATGGACAAAGGGCCATCAGAGGAAACATTTGCCTTCCTGTGTTCATTTCTTACTGGCCTGAAGGAGCTAACCAAAATGGAAGGTATAATGCTGACAGCTACTGCAGTACTCTGCAACATTTCTTAATTATCTTATAAATTTATGTGTTGTGGATTTTTAATTTTTTTTTTTTTGTCTACCAGTCTCATCTAGACTTAGTTGGTATACGGCAGTCTTCTGAATCCACTCAACTCTGAGTGATCAAGGCAACCAGAATTTCTATATTTGAAATGTTCACCACATAATTATGTATCATGGTCACACTCCATATATACGGCATCCTCCTGGAAGATACTGAGCAGCACTCAACTTCTTAAATGAGGTCTTTTTCTCTTTTATTCTAGGTGGAATAATTGAAACAAAATAACAAAAATCAACTAAATCCATGTCACCATGATGTAGAGAAATCTTTCTAGTCTACTTTGGATAGAGATTTAAAGTGAGGTTAGCATAATAAAAATTATACTTCGAAGCAGTGAAAACACCTCAAACTATCCTGCTGGGCCCTGAGCGCAGAACTGTATTAACACACCCTGGCACCAGCACTTGTATTAGGCTTCCTCTCTGGTTAGTTCCCAAACTAACAGTCATACAGGCATCAAGATAAAAACTTTATAGAATACACTGCTTCTCTCCTATAATTAATGGATAGTGCCTTGAATCAATGGAGCTTGAACTCACTTAGCATTAGGGCAGCCTAGATTAGTGGTTCTCAAAAAGGAAACTTTTTGCTTTCAGGGGACATTTAGCAATGTCTGCAGACATTTTTGGTTGCCACTACTTGGGGACGGGTGCTATTGGCATCTAGTGGTAGAGACTGGAAGTGCTGCTACATTATCCTACAAAGTGCTGGACGCCTCCTACAACAAAGAATTACCTTGTCTAAACGGGTCAGTATCACCAGGTGGAGAAGCTCTGGTTTAGATAATTGAATTATTTTTAAAAGGTGGTAATTGTTTCAAGATACGGAGAGTAAATCATAATAAACTTATACAACAGAAACACTTTTTTTCATTGTAGTAACTAAGTACAATAAAAGAATCCCTAACCCTCAGCCTCCCTAGGAAATGGTTGTAATTGATTCTATGGAAAACTTTTTATAGCTGTTCGTTTAAAAAGGTTTTTACTGTTATGCTCTTATTTTCAATTAACAGAAACTTCAGAAATGAAAGACTTTGAGGCATTACTGCAATTACTGACTAGTCAGGTAGCTGGGAAATGCTCATTGCATGAATCTTAAAGGGAGCTGATTCTCCTATCAACCTTACTTGGTGTCCTTGCCTCCATGGGTGGGGCCAGTGAATTTCCTTGAGGTTGCTCAACATCTTCTCTCTATAAAACTACTTCTTTTAATTAAACAGTGATTCCCAACTTGATCACTTGATCGTGACACTTTTTTTTTCTTTTGTTACTTACTAGGTTCAAGTGCTTAGCAATTAATAAGAAGGCTTCAAAAAACAAGGTGGAGCCCTCACACAGGAACTGGTCCCCAGGCAAGTCACAGGGTATAAACAGTGCAACTGCCCACACAGTGGAACTGGGCAGCCGGTGTTGTCACAAATCATGATAAATGGCTCCACTCCATATTCATGAGTTTCAAGAGTTTTCCTGTAAACGATCAGTGGGTCTCTATTCAGAGAGCACTGTGGCAATAGGATGGCTGAGCACACCCTGGTGTATGTGTGTGCTAACAGCTCCACTGTGCCAGGCCTACAGAAGCAAAAGGTAGTCTGCCCTCTATACTCATCTGTTTGCCTATTGATTGAACAAATAAATGGAAGTGGCATTTGTTTATAGAGCATCTCCACGATGTAGCTGTTTTTATATGTATTTTCTTTTTTAATTATCATACTGCCTTCAGAGACAGCAGCCTCAATGTTTTACTGTAAACTTCAGCTCAGTGATTTATAAATGTCCCCATGATTCAAAAGCTAGGAGGCTGTTATACTCCATTTTCCACACAATTCTATTCTCAATCTTTCTCTGCCTTTGCTTGTGCCCTGAGAATCTGAATTCTACAAATCTCTCACCCAGATTCCTTTGCCCTCTGGCTCCTGAACCCATTGGGTTCAACCAATGAAAGGCACTAGTAGATCAAAGGAGATATTTATTCCCTCTCCTCTCCTCTGCCTCACAGTGCTTCTGGCATTACTGCACCTCTCTACAATCCCAGGTCCTGTCAAGGGTTCCTTTTCCTATAGCCCCAAGTTCTCTCAAGATTCTGGGAATACCACTCACTTTCTTTTCCTTTCCTGGTCAAAGGATAATAGTGGTTTTCTGCTGGTGGTAGTCTCTAGCTGCCTTAGAATCCTCAGGTTCCCTTGACCCTGCCCACACCTCTCTAAACTGCCTAGTCATTAAAATTTTGAGTGTGTCTGCTGCAACCATGGCAGAGTAATGTCAGGACATAAACCCAAGTCACTCTGACTTTAAAATCTGAGTTCCATTTACTCTATCATGACGCTTGCCAATCTGCAAGAATATAAGAGTAGAAAGGGCCCGGCCTTTGTTCCCAAGTTGGTCCCGGTTTGTCTATGGGGACCCACACTAAACTGCTGCAAAAATATATGGTAAATGCCATCATAAAAGACTAAGGAAATACACCAACTCCGTCTATATCCCTGAAAATGAAAAGCACTAAATGACACAGATGAGTCTTTGAAGATCAAATATTAAAACCTGACTCAGCAATGAGGGGCTACCAAGTCTCCCTTCCTTTCTCTATAAAAGGAAACTGAGACTCTCTAGGGACATGTAGGGACTAGGTAAGTCTCACAAAGTGCATTAGTGGTCAAGCTGGGACTAGTACCCATTTCCTAACGGTTGGCCAAAGGTTCATTCTTCTTCATACATAATCTACACAGACTCTGAGGAGACAGGCCGAAAAGAGCATCTCAGCTATCGAGTGATGTTCTACATACATTCTATATATATATATATTAATCAACAAAAAGTAAGTTTCTCCACTTGAAGAATATAAGAATGGAAAAAAAATTAAAACATAGTCTTCTACCTTCCAAAAAATATTCACAAAAAAGAGGATCTGTGAGCGTGCTAAATATGTACAAAGTCATCTTAATTTAGAAAGAGTCCTCAAAACTGCAAACTCTTCCAGAGCAATGGTTTTTGTTCCCAACTTAATCTAAATCTCGACTGTTTTTGAGACTTCTTTTCCTCATTTAAAAACAGTTAGAGCTAACATATCCACATGATAGCAGAAAGAAATGCTATCTAATGCTCAGTGTGTCAGCATTTGTAAGCTGCTTTTGGCCAGTGGGTGGTGAAGTGGTTTGTTTCAAGTTGAGAATTTATATGAAAACCCCTTTGTGTTTATTTTATTCAGGATAGCTTTCCCACAAAGATCCAAAGCAATTGAAGCACCAAGCCATCCACTGCTGCTCCACAATTTTGTTTCTTTTTATGTAGAGCAGTTCTGATACTAGAATTTAAATGTTGTTAATGTTGCTTGATTTTTATGTATTCAAAAATTTCAGATAACATCAACTTGCTTTTTATAGTTTTATTTAAATTAAGATCGTCTGAATCACAAGCAATAGACAACATCCACCAAAAAGGGGAGTTTGAACAGGCCCTGAGGTCTAAATCATGATGGGATGGATTTGCTGGTTTTGTGTCTGTTCTGAGAGAACAGAGTGCAAAAGCAGGATGAAGGAGGTTACTATTCCATTGGTTTACTCTATTTTCATTTTAAATTTTTAAGTACTACTGAACTGAGATTTATTTTCCAGCTGCTCCTTTCATAAGTAATTTGTGATTAGAATAGAATTCAGGTGATCTAGAAACCTTCCAATGGCACACATTACTGTAAGCCTTCTTATCCTTTGCTCTAAACTAAAACGTATGTCTTTATACAAAGTGCATAGGAGATTTTTTAAGACAATTTCTTACCGATGGTTTCCAGCCACATTAGAGGCAAAAGTGCCAAAAGTTTTCAGGAAAGGCTGCCCTGTGACATTTTCTTGTCAGGGATCTGAAAGGCAGGCAGTAGACGGTGTATAGAAAATCTTATTTTTCTGTGATTTCCCTTATGATTCTAAATGGACCAAGATTCAAAACAAAAATTCAAACAATGTCCAGTGTAATTTTGCTTTCATATTCTGCATAAGCATCATGGCCTGTCAGCTCTCCCCAGTGGAATACATCAATCAGTGATCAATCAACGCACTCTGATAAGATAAATGAGTCCCTGGTAAGTGCCAGACCTTGTGTAACATGCTGCATATAAGACAACTAAAAGTGCCATTTGGCCTGAAAAGACCACAGGGTCTAAAGGGAGAGAGAGAGAAACGTCCTGAGAATAAAGAGAGAGAGAATAGAAGGTGCTGACAGCCAAATATACTTGGCGGTACAACATGCTAAGAGCATTATGCGCATTATCTCATTTAATCTTCGCAATCACCCTGCTGTCTGAATTCTTCAGATGAGGAAGTCAAGGCTTTAAGAGGAGAGGTTATTGCTTGTGCCCAGGCTAGTAGTGGCACGAAAGACTCCAGCCAGAATCCAAATCCAGGAAATCTTGATTATGTTCCTTGAACAAGGAGAACCTTCTAATATTACCACATCCAATCCTCCCAATCAGGAAAGTGACACTGATATGACACAGACGCATTTCAAAAATCATCAACGGTCCCAATGATGCCTCTTTTCCATATCGTCCAGGATCTGGTTAAGTGCATCAACTGCATTTAGCTGTCATGTTGCATCAGGATCCCTCAATCTGAAGAGTTCTTACAGATTACCCTGTCTCTCATGGTCTAGATGCCCTTCAAGAGTACAAGCTTCATTCTGTAGGATGACGTCAACCTGATTCTCTGACTGCCTTCAGGATCAGCCTAAGGTCTTTCATTCTTGACAGGAATTCTACAGAAATAGAATGCTTTTCTTAGTGCATTGTGTCTGGAAGCACACTGTTGTGATTTTGTCCTTCAATTTGTGAGTTTGTTCTGATCCTTTTGAGCCTATCACGCTTCTCCACTATAAGTTGCTATTCCCTCTTTTTATTTGATTCACATTTTATGGAGAAATACTTTTAGAGCTATCCTTTGCGGCAAACCTCTAAGTCATCCCGTAGGATCTAGAAATGACTCCTAATGATATCGTAATTACCACTTTGATGATATCCAATGGTTACTACCTGTTTTAATCATTTTCTCTACAGTTATTAGTTGGCATCTCATTGTGAGAAAAAGCTCTCCACTCTCCCTTATTTGTTTCTCTATACTTGTGGGGTTTCAAGCATTTCCATTTTATTCAATGAGTACACTTGTGAGACCAAATTGACCTACACTGTTCATCCTGTTAGGACATCCTGTTAGGATGTCCATATATCCTTGTCCTTTTGATATGTCCTCCTCATTCCATAAGCATTTCCTTACTTTCTGGCATAAATTTTTCCATTGTAATTATAATATTTCCCTGACTCAGCTGCAGAATCAGTTATTTATATCCAAGTCCTTGACTCCTTTTAGTGAGAGATAGTATTTAGAACCCAAAGTTTGAACGCTCAGTATATTCATTACTTGTGGTGTCATTACTTCCAAGCTGACAAAGGTAGATAATGTAAGTATGTACATCTATACATATATGTACATATACACCTACATACCCGTATATACACATGAAATCACATAAATCTATAACCATTGCTATGTTTGTATGTATGCATTTATACTTATATATGTATGTATATACACACACATAAATTTATTTTGACATTCTCATTTCTAAACCAATATCGTAAGGTTATTTTTAGCTTTCCCCCTCTGCAGATTTGCAAATCTTTTCCAAGACAGTGAAAAATCTGGTTCTCATCATTTTCAGCAGTTTGTTTAATTAACTTTTTGTTCAGTGTAATGAGTCTCTCCACCGCTCAGACTGCCCCCTCCACCCACCATCTCTGGTCCCACTCCCTGCATGGCCCCACTTCCTCAGACACCAGCATCTCTGCATCACGTGGCAGAAGGAACAGAAGATTGAAAGGGATAGGGTGATGTGGCTGGATGTGTTGTTTCAAACGACTTCTTCAAACTCTGTATTGATACAGATAGAAGACATATAATGACTAAGACAGTTCACAACTTATGCCTTGAAAACTGTATTCTTCACATGATGACTGATAACTTCAGATAAAGTAGAAAGAATCTCTTGTCTTGTCATATAATTCAGGAACTAAGGTATTTAAAAGATGCTTGGAATCTCAAAGAGATATTTGCATGTTCAGAGAAGCATCATTCCCCATGGTCAAAAGGTAGAAGCAATTCAGCTGTGCATCAACATGAATTGATAAACAAAATGTAGTAAAATATACGATGAAATATTGCTCATCCTTAAAAGGAAGGAAATTCTGACACATACCACAACATGCATAAATCTTGGAGACCGTTATGCTAAGTGAAGTAAGCCAGTCACAAAAAGACAAACATGGTATGATTCCACTTTCATGAGGTATCTAGAATAGTCAAGTTCATAGAAAGTAAAATGGTGGATGCCAGGGGCTCAGAGGAAGAGGAAACAAGAGATGTTTAACAGAGTTAGAGTTTCAGTTTTGCAAGATTCAAAAGTCCTGGAGATCGGTTGTACGACAATGTGAACGTGCTTAAGACTACTGAATTGTACATTAAGTAACATGGAAAATTTAACTTGTATCCATTTTACCACAATTTAAATTTTTAATGCAAACAAATGCTGAAAGGTAGTAGTACCCAATTTAAGAAATGCCTTTTTTAATGATCATTTTGATTGGGTCGTGACACTTAAAAAAGAAATCTAGTCATTACACCTAAGGAAAGACAAAAGGAGGATGGGTCTTTTTGGCGAGGACAATAAAGGACGGGGCAGTTTGGTCTTTTCTAATATTGTATAAAGATGGCATTACTGATACTTGTACTATTAAAATATTATACTCAAAGGAATTTATTAAGAGTCTGTTTAGTTGTAGTGAGGGGTAAGTTTAATTATCACAATCAGACCCTGCCTTACTGGGTTGATAAGACACACACAATACAGATATAGACCTGCAACAGACAAGAATAAAATCAGAAATAGAACTAGCTGGCAGCTCAGGTGGCTCAGTGGTTTAGCGCCGCCTTCAGCCCAGAGCATGATCCTGGAGACCCCGGATGGAGTCCCACGTCGGGCTCCCTGCATGGAGCCTGCTTCTCCCTCTGCCTGTGTCTCTTCTCTCTCCTCTCTCTCTCTCTCACATGAATAAATAAATAAAATCTTTAAAAAAAGAAATATAACTAGCAAACAGTTATATACATGACAAACTTTTTATTCTCTGTAAATTCTGTAATAAGTACAGTCTAAGCTACAGATTAATGGGGTGTGACATGTGACCTGTTTGTTCAAATGGGTGAAACCAAGGGAAATGCACTCTGCACCTAAACCAGTCTGCTACACCACATCACCCTTTCAATATAGAGCTTTGCCAAGTTACAAGAATATTTCACGTAGAACATACTGTTCGAAATGTTAGGTTAACATCAATTAATGTAAACAAATTATGGTCACTGTGTTGACCTCCTCTTCTCTAACCACTGTCCCTTCTGAGTAAGCTACCCTAAGGTACATAGTATTGGGGAGAGCACAAACTTTAATTACCAGACTGCCATTATCACTCCAGTGTCTAAAAGCCGGGAGAATGTGTTTCAACCTTTTCTTCGGTTTCTTAAGTGATGTGAATTTTTTTTAAGATTTTAGTTATTTATTTGACAGAGAGAAAGAGAGCACAAGCAGAGGAAGGGGCAGCAGCAGAGGGAGAGGGAGAAGCAGGCTCCCAACTGAGCAGGGATCCCAACTCAGGACTCCATCCCAGGACCCCGGGATCATGACCTGAGCCAAATGCAGACGCTTAACTGACTGAGCCACCCACACACCCCTGCAGTGATGTGAATTTTTGAAATAGGTGGGACCATGAGGAAGTGAAGCTACATAGTTTTACTACCTATATTGACCTTGACCAAGATCATAGGAAGAACAGCTGGTAAGTGCCATATTTAGAAGTTCTTTCTACCACACAACCCCAAGACAATTGAACCTAATCATGCTATGGTACCAAATCCTTCCATCACCTCCTGGGCTTTCCCTCAAATGAAGTAACTGATTATTCCTTCC
Organism: Vulpes lagopus; assembly: GCF_018345385.1. Lineage (NCBI taxonomy): Eukaryota > Metazoa > Chordata > Mammalia > Carnivora > Canidae > Vulpes > Vulpes lagopus. The sequence continues at coordinate 114,802,594 of NC_054829.1, read as the reverse complement.
AGCTACTCCAATCATTCTTCCTTTCATTCCTTTCACATGCTTTATTTCCATGGTGATTTCATTAGCATAAAAGCGCACATCTTATTTGCAATACAACCAGAAATCGTATGTGTATACCATCATTGTTAATCCCATTTTAACTCCATTTGGTTAAATTTTCACTTACGTTTTTGGCTCATCCCCTTTTGTGATTGCAGATATATAAACATTCCACAGTTTTTCCTTTCTTATTTTGCCTGTTTAGCCTCAAGGTTTCATTGGTGTGTACTTGTTCCCTTGAGTTCACTGACTTCCTATATTCTATTTCTACTCACAATCTTAATAAGTTACACTCCTTCAATATAAAGGATCTGTCTTCTAATCAGTACTATCCACTCAACATATGAAATATCTTACGACTTACCGAGAGGTCCAGAATCTTGAAGACATTACAGAGCTTGAAGCCAAGTAGAGCTCCTAAACACGATTGCTTGCTAGAAGTATTACAATGCTAGAGGTCACTAGACAGTGACACTGAGGAGTTATGAGGAGTTTCCAAAAAGCTCACGGACATCTAACCACTTTATCCTTGTTAAATTGCCTTTAATAAATCCTCTTATTCAACTCATCTACAATTAACAGTGACCCAAACTACTTTTCTGTAAGTTTATGCATTTCCAAATGGTGACTCATTTTGTGTATCAACAAAATTTACAGAAGCAAAAGTAATTGAAAACTCACAATACTTTAGGCCAACACGTTTCATTGAATTAAAAAAAAATCTTTACATGAGCACAACATGGTATGCATTTGTTCAAAGAGAAGCATTTTTAAAATAATTAAATATAAATGACCACTGCATAATTTGGTCCAAATTATGGTATGTCTATCTGGATTCTGAAAACATTTAAAGTCCAAAATTCCACATTCCCCACATGTCCTTTATGATTTTCTTTCAAGATAGAATATTTTTCTAAGAATTGTTTTTACGGGAAAGACTAGAATTTATGATAGGAAAAAATATAGTATTAGCATAAGGAAACAAGCCTGTGCAACAGGGCTTTGAACATGGATCAGCTCCTCATGCCCCAGTGTGTAAACCAGAAGGACATAAATAGCAGTGGTGTATTTCATTTTTAGGCTCAGCCTCCTTACAGCAATGCTCTGAATGCTGACAGGGGGCATTAAATCTTTGGTGGGTTTATGAACTGCAACAGGGAACTTTTCATGATGTCCTGGATCCCAGAAGTGAGACGCCAGTGGCTAATCTCTGAGTCACCGGGCCCCCTTGACCTGTTCTCTTCACACTTGTTTCCATATTTCATCTGCTCTGAGCTGGGTTTGCTTTATGATTTTGGTTAAGTGTGAAGAAAATCAGTGTGGCAGATGGAAGGAACTCAAGCTGTTCTTTACCAAACGCTAAATGTCTGCCCATACGTGTTTTGTTTCCGCAGCAAAATCCCTGATGTCGTTTTTCAGCATGTCCAGTAAGCCTTATCACTCGCCAGTTTAAGTAATATCAGATGTAATATTCCCTGGAGAGGACAAAGAAAGGGACTCCACGTTTGGTTTTTATGTTAAGGACAACGTGGCTCACAGTGCACATGAGCTGAAACCCAACAGTACTTTGTAAAACGTGCCAAATGCGAGGCCCTGGCTCTGCTTGTGTGTCCCCTGGTTAGAGACGCAGCTGGAACAGGCTGGCAGCAACTGTGAGTCCCGGGAGGGGCCCTGAACTTGGGGCCAGAGGATCCAGCATCAAACCCTGACTCAGCCAGCTCCTTGCCCCAGCTGCCCGGCAGCTTCTCACGGCCTGTGCTGTTTCAACAGTAAAATCGATAGAAGGCAGCCCTCAGAGGCTTTAATTACGGATAAGTGACATACGGAACAGAAACTTATTTGTGGGTTAAAAATCATCTTCTAAGGGGTATTGATTCTCTTGCTATGTGGTTGTAATTCCTTTTTTGCTGACTTCACCTACCTATCACCAGTAAATCAGTTAAGTCACTGCTATGGCATTGATTTTTAACTTCCAAACCGATGTTTGAGTCTGACTTGATGCCAGGTATCCAGTCGGAAACTAAAATATTGTCAGCGATCTGAATCGCAGAACATAAACACACTCATTATTTCACATAGAAAATTGCGCCTTTCTTATTGAGTTTTTAGATAGCATAATGGTTTAGCATTATGGTCACCCAGACAGAGAAACGCTTTGTAAACCGTGCCTTGCAATTTCAGGAACCTAAAAGCTAAATTATCACATACCAAATTTTATGCAGTCTTTAAACATGACAGTTTTTCTGAAAAATTAAGCACAAACAGTTCAGAGTTCTGATCCAAATAAATAGCTATCATTTTCTCTGTGTGCATGTATTTATATATAGATATACTAATAAGAGAGAGACTCTCTTTGAGAGTTGAAGCTCTATATGGAAAGTAATGAGATAATATACATTATATGAATATGAATACATATAGTCATGTGTACATATACTCATATAGATATTGAGGTATACACACACACACACACACACACACACACACACATCTGCATGGGACCAATGCCTGGTCCCCATCCCTGAACAAATAAGTCAGAATATATAGGGGTAGGGCTGCAGCAGTAGTGCATGTTAAAAGTTCCCCAGGCGATTTTAATGTGCAGCCAGGGTTGAGAATCACTGTTTCACATTGATATCTGAAAGTCCTTAGTATAACTGGCATTCTGGATGCACTTAAATTCCACTAGCCCATGTGTTTCCATTCAGACAAGAAGGACAATAACAATGGTGATATTAAAAGTCTTCAACTGATGAAACTAATTCACTGAACTTTTCCACTACCTCCTAGAAAATGAAAACAGATATCACTTACCCTTCTGGTTTCTCATTGTGGTGAATGGAGACAGTGTGCTTGATGATCCTAGCAAAGCAGTGGAGAGTCTTCCTACTTTTACCCAGTTACTACATTGCTTTTAGTGTTTCTGAGTGCTGTGAATGAAAAACGTTAAAATGAAGGGATCATAAAAACAATGACAAGAAAACCTATGTAGAGACAGAGATAGGAATGTTGAAACCAGGAAACCAACATAGAACTGGTACACACAGGACAGCATCACCTGAAATCTAAAGGAGTTCTGTTTAGGTCATCTGGGAGTCAATGCAAATGCCCCTAGGGCCAGGCAGGAAGAGGTGGGTGGATGCAGCCATAACACTGCTCTTGGCGGGGCTCCTGTCATGCTCGGGAAGGACAGCCACTTCAGCTTTAGAGTATAGACAGTGAAAGTCTTTTACTTTATGTTTGCAATTGTATGAGAGTTTGTGGACAGGTCCCATCCATAAGCAAAAAACCCACTTAAGATTAGTTTCAGTCAATGCAATGTTTGCATATGTATTCGTGTTCATGCCAAGTGCCATCTAAGTGACCAATTAAAATTAGACAGTCCTCTCCCCACTGGGACTTGAGACATTTGAAACTAAAGAGGAAAAAATGAACTATTGGGACTTCATCAAGATAAGAAGCTTTTTCGGTGGAACCTACTTGTGTAATGTAAACTGTGCCATGTTATTAAAACAATGTGAACCCAAAAAAAAAAAAAAAAAAGATAAGAAGCTTTTGCACAGCAAAGGATACAGTCAACAAAACTACAAGACAACCTACAGAATGGGAGAAGATATTTGCAAATGACATATCAGATAAAGGGCTAGTTTCCAAGATCTATAAAGAACTTATTAAACTCAACACCAAAGAAACAAACAATCCAATCATGAAATGGGCAAAAGACATGAACAGAAATCTCACAGAGGAAGACATAGACATGGCCAACATGCACATGAGAAAATGCTCCGCATCACTTGCCATCAGGGAAATACAAATCAAAACCACAATGAGATACCACCTCACACCAGTGAATGGGGAAAATTAACAAGGCAGGAAACCACAAATGTTGGAGAGGATGCAGAGAAAAGGGAACCCTCTTACACTGTTGGTGGGAATGTGAACTGGTGCAGCCACTCTGGAAAACTCTGTGGAGGTTCCTCAAACTGTTAAAAATAGACCTGCCCTATGACCCAGCAATTGCACTGTTGGGGATTTACCCCAAAGATACAGATGCAATGAAACGCCGGGACACCTGCACCCCGATGTTTCTAGCAGCAATGTCCACAATAGCCAAACTGTGGAAGGAGCCTCGGTGTCCATCGAAAGATGAAGGGTAAAGAAGATGTGGTTTCTGTATACAATGGAATATTCCTCAGCCATTAGAAACGACAAATACCCACCATTTGCTTCAATGTGGATGGAACTGGAGGGTATTATGCTGAGTGAAGTAAGTCAATCGGAGAAGGACAAACATTATATGGTCTCATTCATTTGGGGAATATAAATAATAGTGAAAGGGAATATAAGGGAAGGGAGAAGAAATGTGTGGGAAATATCAGAAAGGGAGACAGAACCTGAAGACTCCTAACTCTGGGAAATGAACTAGGGGTGGTGGAAGGGGAGGAGGGCAGGGGGTGGGGGTGAATGGGTGATGGGCACTGAGGTGGGCACTTGACGGGATGAGCACTGGGTGTTATTCTGTATGTTGGCAAATTGAACACCAATAAAAAATAAATTTATTATAAAAAAATGAAACTAAAGAGGAAAGAAATAACTCACAAATATAAACAAAAGGTGTCAGCCGGCACAATGCACTATAGTATCTATCCTCTTTCCTCTGTGCCTAGTACCTAGTGGGGGCTCCATAAATAGCTATTCAGTCAATGATCTCAATATTTGCTGTAAGAGTCCAAGTCATTTATACTATTAGATTTCTAAGTTACTTTTAGCTTTCTTACACAACTTACACAACTTTTAGTTGTGATTTCTAGTTACTTTTAGCTTTCTTACACAACTTACACAACTAATGTTCATACAATTATTCTAATATACTGAAAGACTTATTTTGGCCAAACTACATTGTCCTTGGAATCACATGGGGATCTTACAAAAATGCAGACTTTGAGGCAGTAGGTCTGCTGGCACCTGAGATTTGCATTTCTTCCCAACTACCAGGTGATGCCAGTATTGCAGTCCGTTGATGACATTTGAGTGACCAAGCCATAAGAAAGAAGAGATAAATCAGAATTTATATGACTCCTTTTGAAAAAGAAAGCCTGACTACATAGGCTTTCTAAAACAAAACATTTAAGGAATAATATAGAGTATGAATGAGACACTTAAAAAGCAGAAAAAATTCAGCACCTGCTTTGAAACAGTCTGTGTTTGTTTAATGGTACTCCCGAGTATTTTCAGGTTTCTTTGTTGTCCTAATTACACTTCAGTAATTAGTAAATCTTAGAGGCATGCTGAGATTTGCTGCTTGGTCCAATAGTCAATCATTCAAGCTTCTATAAGGAAAAACACGCACTTTAATGCACTTCTATGATTTGTAGTTTCACAAATGTTGTTCTAATCCTATTCCTCACAGTTAGCAAAACAGGAATGCAGTAATTCCCTTATTTCAACACACAGCTCATCATTAATCTTGGGATTCCATTATAAAAGACTGCACCCCCATGAAATTCATCAATATGCTCCATGTTTTTCCTCCCTCCCTTTTTTTCCCTGGTGTCATTGCTAGATCCCAGAAACCAAACTACCAATGTCTATAACAACCTCTGAAATTCTTTGCTTTGACAGAACATGTAAAGTTAGGACCTGTAGATTTTTCTTTTACTCATGTCAGAACAGAGTAGCTATTCTGGATCTCTTATCTCTTGCCAATCCTGGCAAGACTGCTTTTATGAGAGAAAGAAGAAAGGATGTGTGGCATGAGGAGACTCTGATTCCCAGCACTTTTATTTATGGGTCTAGTGTGACCTGAACTGGTCACTGAAATGTCTCCGAGTCTCAGATTCCTCATATAGCAAGTGATAGTGTTAGTAATAAAAACATGACTTATCATTACTAATATACTATAGGATATGACCCAACACATATATTTGATTCAGAAAACTTTTGGAGTGAAATTATAAATCTTCATGAGACACAAAGGTGGATCATTCCTCCTCTTTTCTTTCCCTAAATTAAATGAGGTTTGTCAGCTGGGACTCTGGATACATGGGGGGGAAATTATGCATTTTAGCCTCTGCATTTAGTTCACAAGATGTAACGCCTCCTGAGGGCAGGAGCAATGTCTGTTACCTGCTGCTAGGTAAAAGTGCTTAGCATGTAAATGCCAACCAAACACATAAAATTGTTTGCCTATGAAACATTTACTTCCTTCTAAGGTTAAAAGGCAAGAAACTCTGACCAGTGACTTGGATTGAAAGAGTAATTTTTAGTTTGAAAGCTTCATGTTGGTAAGGAACACATTAACCACTATTTCATTTTTAATTTTCTCATGAAAGTGAGGATTCAGTGGAAGTTAGCATTTTTTAGCAGTTCTAAATCTTCTAAAATATAAGGGCAATGAAAATTTTAGCCAGCCAGTGTTGTGGTGTTTACTTGGCTATGAACAGTGTCCACTCATTCTGTCTCCTTTGACCCCCCACCAACATCATCCCTCTACTGTCTGTCCACCTATAACATGTATGCTGTCACTACCTTCCAGACCCTCAGAGCTTACACAGTCCCAGAGAGGGGCCAGGTGTGTGGGGTCGTGACTCATGCACACTCATTTGGACTTCAGGACCACTGGGGGAGGCCAGAACTACAGGAGTGTCATGGAAACACAATGGAGGCTTAAAGTCTCAGGCACTAAAAATAAATAAATACATACATACATACATACATACATACATACATACATAATACATACATACATACATACATACCTAAAAATAAAACTCAGTCCAGAACTTGAAAAGATCTAATATGTGGCTGTGAAAAAGAACAGAGGTTCTGGAGAAGAAAACATGCTAATTAAAGGATCTTATTCAACATGGACCATTCTCTGATCTCAGCTTTTCCATAGTACCCCTGGCCTCAATTATTTCTTTATTCTACTAAAGAAAATAACCTTTGTTTGTGCCTGTTGTTCTTTTTCCCCCCATTGGTTTGTTTGTTTTACTGAATTTAGAAGATTCCCTTCTATAAACTTTTATCCTCAGAAATCTAAGTAAATCACAAATTGGAGGATAAAAAAGGCAGTATTCCTCAGTTGTTTATGTGACTGACAAAATATCTACCAACCATGGGCCATGATGAAATGCATAAAGTGTACTCCAACCAGTCTGCATTATAAAACAAAGGAATATTTTGAAAGAGATGGACTGGTGAAAGTACTAAAAAGTGTCTTGTCATCATATATAACCTAATATTTTTAACCTTATAGCAGAGTCTATTCTGATCCTAGAATGAGCCAGGTATCTTTAGAAACTGCATTTACTATTCTAGATAAAAAGTGTAATATTTCTACCAACACCCCCAACAGAACTTATTCTGGAGAGCTTGATCAGTTCATAAGGGATCATAGAAACTGAGAATGGGATGCATGTTATCATTCTCTTGAACTTATTAGGACATATCCAAACACTTCAGCCCACATGTCTTTTGAACTATTAAAATTACAAAATCATTTGGAATAGACAGCCAAAGGATGGTCAATGGAAGATAACTTAATGTGCTAGGTCTGGAAGAGACATAGATTTTAGCTATACCTAAGACTTTAAGAGTCCAAGACTAATTTCCTAGATGGTTCTTTGTAAAGGTTTTCTTTTTTTTTAAATTTTTATTTATGATAGTCACAGAGAGAGAGAGAGAGGCAGAGACACAGGCAGAGGGAGAAGCAGGCTCCATGCACCGGGAGCCTGATGTGGGATTCGATCCCGGGTCTCCTGGATCGCGCCCTGGGCCAAAGGCAGGCGCCAAACCGCTGCGCCACCCAGGGATCCCTGTAAAGGTTTTCAAACTAAACCCCCTTTCTCAATACTCTGTATCAATTTTATTTTTTTAAATGAAAAACCATCAAGACCTGGACACATTTCTGTCACTGCACATATGAGTTTTGTTAGATTCCTCTTTGCCTTGCTATAGTCTCATTTTCTCCTTCCATTAAATGCCCAGAAGAAACAATTTAAACAAAGACTAATTGGGAATTTTGGTAAGGGGCAAATGTGGCTAGTGTTCTGGCCCTCTGGGGACACTATAACCAGAGTTACCTAAGCAATAAACAGTGTAGCAATCAGCATGCAGAAAATTGAGAGCAACCTGTGAAAACTGCTTTTGGACTGATGGGCAAAACAGAGGGGATCTTTTAAAATCTGCCGATCAAACCATTAGATATGACATCATCTCAAAATGCATTGAGATTCAACTTAATGGGTCATTTCTTCATCAATATTCTCGATTGAAATAAAAAAATCGAATCAGTGATTTTGAGATATAAAGGGAGTGAAGTGGCTAGGGGAAGAAGCTGACCTTTGCTGCAATATTAATGGAAGGCACCTCCTGGGGTCAGATAGTATCTCACCAGACACTGAGATCAAGTCACCAGCACAGGAATAAGATGCAACCCTTACTGCTCAGGGCAGTTGACAACTGGCAAAACTTACCTTGATAAAGCTCTTATGGACAGAATGCTGTTATTTATTCCAGCTTACTTGACAGGGTTGATTAGATGATAGAGGAATCAAAATAGCCATAGGGAGGTTGTAGTTTCTAAATATTTTAAGTGACAACTTGTTTTAAGAACATCACAGAGGACATTTGATATGGATAAGATCACTTGACATTTTGCCTTTGTGTGTGTGTGTGTGTGTGTGTGTGTGTGTGTGTGTGTAACTTCAAGTAGTATGATTAGCATGCAATTTGCACTCTAGTTTTTTTTGAGATTTTATTTATTTATTCATGAGAAACAGAGAGAGAGAGAGAGAGAGAAGCAGAGACACAGGCAGAGGGAGAAGCAGGCTCCATGCAGGGAGCCCGACGTGAGACTCCATCCTAGGTCTCCAGGATCACACCCTGGGCTGAAGGTGGCATTAAACTGCTGAGCCACCCAGGCTGCCCTGCACTCTAGTCTTTATTCTTTTTCTCCCCCTCCCACACCCTAGTTTTAAAAATGTGTATAAGTATGGACTGGTATAATTGAAAAATCTAAGCCAACACTAACACTAACTGCATTTCAATTTCTAGAGAGATTTTCTAGAAAGATAATGGACTGCTCAGAGCTTCTTGAATTCTCTTTAAATATACCATTTACGACTAACTTTTCATTAAAGATTTTTGTTATTGTTGTTTAGAGCATGAGTTTTAGAGTCAAACAACTTCCATGCTGAAGCCGACTCCACTGATGGCTAGCTATGTGACAGTACGTGACTTTACTGTGCTTCAATTTCCTCATCTGTAAAATAAAAATAATGTTTTTACCTGTTGGGAGACAACTGGCCTTAAGTCTCATTTTCTGCTGGTATTTTGAGCAGAGACATTAACTGTCTTTGTTATGGATTATATGTTTAAGGATGCTCATATAGATAAGAGCTTTAGAAAAGAGAGATAATGTCTTCCTCGCAAACAATAATGTTTACTGTACATTAGAGAAGTTTTGGGTTCCCTACACTCCAAGTTCCTGTCCAATAATCAACCCATTGGATGGCTCTTTTCACTTTGCTCTGTAGGAGATGGTGCTGGGAGAATTGACCTAAGAAAATATAGGCACCTTGGCAATTACTTTACCGTGAGTAATAAACTATCCTTAGTTTCTGAACCAGGAGTTTCATGTCTCCTGCTAACATCTATGAAACAGCGGTAAGCCAATTTGTTAGCTTGCAAGGATGGTAAAATCTCAGACTTTTTACAGATCTTGCAGATCTTACCTTACAATGTTATCTTGAAGGTTAAATGAAATAATATTTGTAATGTGCTTACAGCCTTATCTGTCATATGTTAAAAACACAATTTATATCAGCTAGTATTGTTGCTGCTACTAATTGGCCAACAGTTTCAAGATATAAAGACCTCAGGATATTGATGAATTCTAATTCCACTGGTGCTAAGTGATGAAAAGCACAGACTAAAGAATTCCTGCAGTGCCTTGTAATAATACACATTTTCTTTCAAATTGCTCAAGAAAGAAGTAGTTTGTAGAATTGGAAATTTTATGACTATCTTATATCTTATTTAAATATCCAGGTGATTTATTTTAAATAAAAATATATAAATGATTGATAGAAAGGCTTATACTCCATCATATCAACACTTTTTTCTGCTGAAACTGACAGCATCAAGCTGATGTTTGTGATTTTATCAAGACTGAAGACAAATTTTCTTCACTCTCCTATGAAAATGTGTTTTAGTTGCCTGTCTTATCAAAGTGCCATAAAAGAAGCAATGATGATTAGTACTTATCCCTATAACTTATTATTAGCGATTTTATGTAACCACATTTGAAGGTATGTTTGCTGAGATCTTATTTAAATAATCACACATCATTTCTGTTTAACTACAACTTTACTGGTAGAGCATGAAAAGAGCTTCTAAGTTTCTGTGAAATTAATTTAAATGATCCTATCAAACTGATCGATCACATTGAGGTTCTGTTATATTCTAGAACATCAAGTGAAACAGAAACATGTCAGATACGGCCTATGCATACAGACTTGTTAATTACAAAAAGAATTCAGATGCTCACATGACTCTTAATTTTTGAGAATTCAAGATATTGAGAACCTAAGTGGATATTTTTAGGAGCTTTTCTATGGTTCATTATCACTAAGTGAATGTAAAAAACATGGAATTGCTACCTATACATATACTTCCTTTAGTCTTCTTATGTTTTAAGGCTATCTTAAGATTTATTTGAATTTAAGTCATGGAAGTCCTTGGAAACAAGAATCATCCATCCATATGTAGGGTAAGTCAATATAAAGGAATTAATTCAGATAGGAAGTGTACTCAAAGAATAGTTTTCAGGGTCCCGGCATGGATCCTGCTTCTCGCTCTGCCTGTGTCTCTGCCTCTCTCTCTCTCTCTCTGTGTGTGTCTCTCATGAATAAATAAAATCTTTAAAAAAATGTGAAAATATTCTTTAAATGCCATGCTATCGAATATCCATATGGATCTACCCATCCACAGAGCATCCCAATGGGCATCCCTAAGCATTTCAAACACTAAAATTCCCAAGCCCCTTCTTCAGATCATTATTTCTAATTCTCCCCAAGGGTCAATAGACATATTGTGCCCATTCTATAGGCACAGCCCAACTGAAGGGTAACTGATTTGTCACATATTTAAGTGGTAAGCACATACTTTGAATTCTAATTTGTTTGAATTCAAAAAGTACTGTCTTTTTGTTTTTATGGTTATTGTTATCTGTGGTAATGTTACTCCCACATAGCGTTGCCACATAAACTATGGAATAACCAGTTATAAATTTCAGATAAACAATGGATAGATTTTTAGCATTGTTTTGTACTGTTGTATAGGACATACTTATATAAAGGAATTAGTTCCTTACCTGAAATTCAAATTTAACTGGCGATTTTGTATTTTTATTTGCTAAATCTAGAAACCCTCCAAGGGAAGTTTTCAGGAAAAGTGACATTTTATCTGGACTAAATAAATATCTGTAAATAACAGATTTAATGAAGCTATTTCAAGAGCAGAAAAAGGCAAGAGTATCTATGTTTCTGAAATCTTATTACAAATGTGAATCTGCATTTTCTAAGTGTGAAGAATTTAAAAGTATTGAACTCTCTCGGGAGTCCATGTCCACCCAGGTGGGAACAATCTTCCTTTCTTATTGGTAAGCAGGTTTGTCAAGCTTACTTGAGGATTTCTACAGACACAGAGCAAAGTGCCAAGGTGTAAGGAAGCAGAATATTGGCTGGCTGTTCATAAAATAAGAACCTAATCTGTTCTGTCCCATTGTGAATGAGAAAACAATGCCACTATTTTATTATCCGCTTTACTTGAAAATTCTCCTTCTATCACTTTTTTAAAAAGAAGTATTAATATTTCATTGGAGTTAAGAAAATAGTTATTAATCAAGCAGGGTAAGAATTTAAATCCTTTTTTTCAATATTTATAAGCTATGTGAATTTGGGCAAATAATTTATTTGCAACTAACATTTCTGGGTGGAAAATAGAGCAAATGATGCCTCCTTCTTAGGGTAGTTGTGAAAATTATTTGGAATGTATTTAAAAGCAATTAGTATAGTTAATACCTAAAATACAATAAATGGCCAAGTAAATGGGTAAGTATTGTTTTGGGTCCTGCCTAATCCGATACCACATTTTCCAAAATTATTAAGGATTTATTTAGTTTTTATAACTACTTGTTTTTGTCAGAAATGCACCAAAGTAGTATTTTACCTATGTCTATTTTGAATCTTAAATGAGAATTCTGAAGTAATATTTCTGGAGAAGAATGCATTTTTTTTAAAGATAATAATATTTCTGGGTAAGAGTGAGATATTGACCAACTACTATCACAGGCATTAGCAATTCAGAAGAGATGCAGGGGCAATTAGATCACATGGCCAGTGATAACCACATGATACAGCCATGCCCCTTGGCTAAATAAAAGCCATATTCCTGTAACAGAGAAGGCAAAATTTCAGAGGCTGTATACTCCCATAAAAGATGATAACCAAACTAGAGCCCTTACATAAAAAAAGAATAAATGCATTTCTTGAGAGTAATTAGAGTTGAGGTGACATTTTAATCCTTAATCTAAAAAGTTTGTATTAATAGAGGCATAATGCTGAATGGCACATCTATTTAGACAAGCAGAAGTAATAGCAGCAATAATGATAACTCTTTATTGAGTCTCCACTGGGTGACCTGCACTCTGCTGCACACTTAACACTCACTTAATAATTTAATTCTATCAGAACCTTGACTTTGGATTTATTTCCACTTTATATATAAGACAGACAGAGATCCTCATGTAACTTTCCTAGGTCACACACAGCTTATAGTGGAAGATTTGGATTTTTTTAAGCCACATCTCCTTATCTCCAAAACCCATGTTCTTACACACTATGCTGTGCTGCCTTCTGGTACAATCTAATAAAGTAACTACACAAGGTCACATTTTGATCAAAATTATATAAACAATAAAAAAACAGTCTTAGCCTATTTGATAGCCACCACCAGAGTGATAGATAGGTAACAATTCAAAGGAATTTTATTTAATGGATATTGCCAATCCAACAATGAAATGTCAGAGAAAGATTTAGGTGTAGAGGGAGTAGAAATGCTTCAATGGTTTCAATTCTTTTCTCAAGCATAGTAAAAATGAGCATGTTTCCACTTAACTAGACATATCAAGCAAATTAAATACTGTAAATTAAGCAAGTCTTACACAGGGGTATTCCCTCTGTCAGTAGCCCTCTTAACACTGGGGTGTGTTTTCGTTGACACCAACCCTCTCCAAGTACTGCATAATTTTTTTTTGGGGGGGGGAATACTACTTTATCCCTACTCAAACATATGTGTGTTTTGTTTTGGATGCCATTTTTATCCATATTTAAAAGTGTGTACACAGCCATGACTTGAACTAGTTGAATCAGCATATGGATAAAGTGTGTTATTTTACAGACTCCAGCGTGACTCAGGTTTGGAAGAAATGCTAAGGTCATCCTAACCAAACCTCTCCCTCCAGAACTGTATATTGACCAAGTGTCCCCTGGCAGTTACATAAGAGAATTAGGTATACCCAAGAGGACATGAAGATCCCATGTTGTGGTTTGCCCTCTGTTCACAGGGTCTGTAGAGGCACAGATATGATCATGGAGGTAGAACTGGAGGGACTTCACACCCTTTAGTTGGCTTCTCCCAGAGAAGCTCCACTTTGGGCTATTATACATCATTGGCTTCCATGTGATGACAAATGTTTCATGAAGAAAGTTTTATGGCTAAAATGATTCAAAAACTACAAAACATACAAAATATATAAAGAGAAACAGAAAAGAAAAACATGGCAGAGACTGCTAGTTGCCTACCAAAAATCCACCTTCCCTTAATTTTATTTAACACAATTTATGTATTGCTAGCAGCAGAAAAGTATTTACTTGTAAAATGCCTCCCTTTCAGCCTCTCTTCCTCCTCCTTCTGCCATCAATGCAGACACAATCGCTGGATCTGCTGGATCCAGCTAACTCACAAGACAATTAGAAAATGGAAGCCGAGTTCAATAAATGGAAAAGCAAAAAAAAAAAAAAAAATAGAGGGAGTCTGGAGCAATAATGAAAGAACACATCAATTACACCTACCTGTATCATCTCTCTGGGTTGTTTCTCACATGAGAAAAAAGGAAAAACCCAATTTACGTAATCCACTGTTTTAAGCTCTTACTTTTGTAGCCAGATATAATTCCTAAATAACACAAAAGGTAATACTTATTCTTTCACACTTATTTATTTGTTTGTTTGCTTGTTTATTTATTTAGTTTTATTTTGGGGGTGTGTAGATGTATAAGTAAAGCCAACTTTAAAGAGAAACAATAAATTACAATACAGTTAATCTGAGCTGAAAAGCAAAGAAACTAAATTGTAACTGGTAGAGTTTAGTAAACATTTGAAAAGTTATATATATTCAAGTTTGCAGGTTCTAAGATTCCAAAGCTTTCAAAGAATTAGAAAAATATTTACATGACCTTTAGTAAGAATTACATACTTTTCAAAATATAAATTAAGAGTATTATTGCTTTCGCTTTTACTTTTGCCAGATTGGCATCCTATGACATCTCTCCTATGCCTCTTACTGTCCTCCTTCCACTCTCAAGAGTTTTATGAGTATTATGAGTATTATGGTCCCTTTAGCAGAGAAAGAATCTGTTAGGAAGAATTTGGGGATGAGGAATAAAAGGTTTTCAAATTACTAAACACTTTCCATTTCAAATTCTCAAAATGCTTTATGAAAGCGTTATGTCAAACTATCTACAAGATTCTTTTTTTTTTCTCTCATTAAACTTTTGTTTTAGTGGGTCTCAAAATTCTGTGACAGATTTTTGGTCAAGTTGTTTCCATTAAAAAGTACTGGTTTTAAAAACTAGCAACTTAAAACTGCCACACACACACAAAATCAAAACAAAACAAATGGTCCACAAAACCTTCTCCTTTCTTTCTGAAGGTTTTATGATGTATTGTTACCATTAACCAGTCTTTTCCTATTAAACTTAAAAGGCCAATTGACACAAACAGTTCTGAGATCATTCTTTCATCACTGATTAAGATGGGGTGGCAGGGCACCCTGGGTGGCTCAGCAGTTTAGGGTTGCCTTCAGCCGGGGGTGTGATCCTGGGGACCCAGGATTGAGTCCCACATTGGGGATTGAGTCCCACATTGGGGATTGAGTCCCACATTGGGCTCCCTGCAGGGAGCCTGCTTCTCCCTCTGCCTCTCTTTCTTTCTGTATCTCTCATGAATAAATAAATAAAATCTTAAAAAAAAAGTAGCTGAGGCAAGTACATATACAAGGAGATATTCATCCTAGATGATGTATCTTTAAATTATTACCTTTAAAAGATTTTCTTTAGTTCAAAAAAATTATTATTTTTGATTAAACATGTCATTAGTCAAGTCAGCATAATTGACAAGGGCAATCCATGGATAGCAGATATTGCAAATAGATTAACCTCAAATTCAACATATTTAGGGAGGATTTTCATATTCATTGTGGAAAAAAGATTGATCTAACACGTATCTTTTTGGATTATCTTGAAATCAGTGATTAAAAACAGCACTTTGAAGGCAAGGAGTGTATGACTAATCATTGACTTCTGACTAAATCCGCATTAATGTTGTTAATACTGTATTTTCTTGTAATGTTTTCAGTGATTTTCCTAAAAACAGTGGGGTCTCAAACCATAATCTGACAGAACTCAAAAGCCTGTGAGTGCAGATTAAATGTACTGATAATAGAATTGCAAAATCATTCATTTCTGTAAAATCATTAAAAAAAATCAATGGATAAATTTTAATTTTTACTTTTGTAAAAAATGTCATAAATATTTTCCTGTTTCCACTTACCTACCAGTAAGTGTTATCTTTTTTTTTTAAATTTCTTTTTATTGGAGTTCAATTTGCCAACATATAGCATAACACCCAGTGCTCTTCCCATCAAGTGCCGCCCTCAGTGCCCGTCACCCAGTCATCCAGTCCAGCAAGTGTTATTATGCTACAAATAAATTAAAACATAAGCCCATAATTATTACTTAGTAAGCTGGAAGTGTTATTAAATATTTATGCAACATTATTTTCAAGATGTGAAAGTCTGCGCGTGTAAAAAAATTGGTCAACTTTTCACTAATTTGCATAATAGAATTTAACACAGTGATATTTCATGGTATGATTTAAAAAACAGTATAAATCCTATGTAGTCTGTTGCTAGGCCTCTTTCAGAAACTTGTCCTAAAGCAATGTTATCAAAAGGTATCTTTGAAGATGGTGACTTATAAGTCAAATTTGGCAACTCTTGTCGATTTTCTCTTTTTACTTGTCTTTATCATTAATTGCATAGAGTGATTAGTTCCTATTTTTTTCTGAAGAATCATGAGTAAACAGGTCCAGATGAGACTAGAATATCGGTTTGATGATGCTAATAGACACTTCTCAAGCTCTGCCCCCAGAGCTCCATTCATATCATCATCAGCTGCTACCCAGGATACTTAATAGCCTACTATTGGTCTCCCTAGTTCCATGTTTGCTTCCCAACAATGTCTGTCAATCTTTATACACCTACTCTAGCCAGAATATTTTCAAAGCACAAATCTAATCAAATCCGGCCAAAATGAATGCACACGCATTTTGTTTATAATACCTCAATGCATACCTCTTCTATAAAAAAATCTAAATTCCTAGCACAGCCTGCATGGTCTCTCCTCCATCACTACGCAGGAGCTACTCCCTCACTGAACACTAACCATACTCACCATTTTCCTACTTCTTAAAGAATCTATTCCCTCCTTGGTACAGTGCCTATGAATATGATAATCACTCGGCCTGGAACACTCTTTACCTACTTTAGCTTGATATCATTTATCATTTGTTCTGAAATCTTTGTTAAACTGTCACTTGCTTAGGAAAGACTTCCCTGATTTACTTGCCTATGTCTAATCTTCTTATATGATCTCATGTCTTCAAATAGTACTTATTCAAGTAATATTTTTATCTTTGTGTGATATTTGATTAATATCATTTTTTTTAATCCTGTAGGCTGTAAGTTCCATGAGATGAGGAACTGCATCAACCTTTTTTCATCATTGCCTTCCTAGCACTTTGCACTTAGTAGCTCCTCAGTAAGCAGAGATGGAATCACAATTAAAGCACTAACAGACTAATTTTACATAGGTGATAAAACCTTTCCCATATTCTTCTAACACAAATAATAATAGAAACACAAATAGTCATTGTGTTCTTAATTACTTCCTGATGATCTTACTTTGACTTTAAATCAAGTATTACTTATCCCCACTGCTCAACCCAGCAGGGATCCTGAACATCTATTAAACACTGAAGCATTTCTAGTTCTCATTGGTCCAGGTCATCTTAATAATTCATTATAGGAATAAAAGCATTTTTTCTTTACATTAATTTATAGTTTGGAATACACTCACATACACATGAATACTGACAGCAAATTAATCTTAGTCTTGAAGACATTCTACTAATAGAATAATCAGGTTCCCTGGGAACGAGAATATCCCCAATGTTTTAATACTTGGTTTTGTTTGTTAGAACATAAGAAGAAGAAAAAAACTCACCATCCTCCCCTAAAGACACAACGCATAACATCCCTGGAGTCTCTGTGGTTTCTTATCTTTATTTCCCTTGTACTCTTCTTCCTGTGGTCTGTACATTTGTCTTCTGCTTTTCCCTGACTTGGGGAGTTGAATTATCATTGCATTTATTTCAGTTATTCCTTGAACCAAAATGTAAATACTTAACTGTTTCTTCTGTTCACTCCCCCACCCTCACCCTGTAGTCTCACTCTCATTTTCTACATAGGCTTCACCCTGCAACTGCTAACTTTTTTGAGCCAGTTATTATTTTGCAGAATGTTTTCTTCTTTAGTAAGATTCCAAATGGCTGAAGCTTTATTACTGTTATTGTGAAAACTTTATGTCAATTCCTAATTTTGCTGCACTAATTTATTAAAGAATGCGGCCAATGTTATTTCTAGTATGAAAATTTGTGAATTATGGGCAGCTCCAGTGGCTCAGTGGTTTAGCGCCACCTTCCGCCCGGGGTATGATCCTGGAGACCCAGGTTTGAGTCCCACATCAGGCTTCCTGCATGGAGCCTGCTTCTCCTTCTGCCTGTGTCTCTGCCTCTCTCTCTCTCTCTCTCTGTGCCTCTCATGAATAAATAAATAAAACATTTTTTTAAAAAAGAAAATTTGTGGATTTTTATGGTGTAATGGATAAAAGAGTTAAAAAATTGTAATTTTCCTGTGGGTAGTTGGAAAGATGGTGTATACTTCCTTGAGAATGGATTACATCAACCTTGGATATCTTTTGATATTTAAAGTCCTCTGTACTTATTTATTTTACATACTCAGTTGATGATTGATTGATGCAGACTGATATATTCTTGGCAATTGTCCTTATTGAAATCTGTTTTATTAAAAAATTAAAAATAAATCTGTTTTATTTTACAAATTACAAGATATTCTATTTAATACTTAACATCTTTGACTCTGTGTTATTTATTTTACATATTTATTTTACATATTTAGTTGATGATTGATGCAGACTGATATCTTATATTGTTATCATATTCTTGGCAATTGTCCTTATTTAAATCTGTTTTATTAAAAAATTAAAAATAAATCTGTTTTATTTTACAGGTTGTAAGATGTGCTATTTAATACTTAACATCTTTGACTCTGTGTTATTTTGTGTTTTTTTTTGTGTGTGTACACATTTAGTTTTATTGTAACAAAGCAACTTGTACACTTTTAAGGTTTAGAACTGAGCATCTTTCCTTTCCAGTGAAACAAAAAGAAAATTTAAAAATAAACAGGAACAAAATTACAATAGAGGATGTCAATTCCAAATAAGATCCTACAGGTTCTGCTGATTCTCCTATCGAGTGGCAGGGCTCAAGTCAGCATTAGGAGAGTTTTATTTTTAAAGTGTCATCTTAAAAAAAATAAAAATAAATAAAAGTGTCATCTTAAACTGCAAGGATGACCGTTAAACATCACAATGAAACATGCCAAAGGAGAGGTCATGTTGTCAAAATGCCCACCTAACCCACCCAAACATCTCAAACCCACCCTTTGCTGACCTTCTATAACCCCATTTTTTAAAGTTTTTTTTTTCTTTTTTTAAACAAGAGAAAGTAGACAGGTACATGTTGGTAAATGCTAACTGTCCATATTCACATAGAGACACAGTGTAATCTCTGAGCCCAATATACAGAGAAAGGAGGAAAAAAGCTAGAATTCTCTGCACTACTACACAGGGGCCTAGCACCCTCCAGCTTCCAGCAGAGCTAAGGGAGCAGAAGATTTTTCTTTTTTCCCACAGAGCATGGTGGTGTTGACTCCATAAAGTTTTTGTTGAGACAGGAAGGAATAAAAATGAATTTGGAACAGAAAGGGGTAGAGGTTCTTTTCCCACTGTATTCTGCTCAAGGTATTTCCCCCCAAAATAAGTTGAGAACAGTGGTATAATGGGGGAGAAAAGAGACTTCAAAAAACAGGGCGAATGAGCACAAGA
The DNA here is from genome assembly GCF_018345385.1 of Vulpes lagopus. Lineage (NCBI taxonomy): Eukaryota > Metazoa > Chordata > Mammalia > Carnivora > Canidae > Vulpes > Vulpes lagopus. The sequence goes on along the minus strand of NC_054829.1, from coordinate 114,782,964 downwards.
GGAGGGGGAAAATTAAAAAAGGAAGGTTGGAATCCATCAGTGTTCCATTAGTCATCTTCTCCTTCATCCTCCTCTCCTTCCTCCCCCTCATCATCATCTTCATCTTCTTCACCTTCATCCTCATCTCCTTCATCAATATCTTCCAATCCTTCTTTTTCATCATCATCATCAACATCTTCTCCTTCTCCTTCTTCATCATCCATATCAGGAACCAAGTAGTGCTGTAATGGATTTGGCCAAATACCATCTTTGATGACCTCTCCTAACTCATCTGCACCTGTCAGTAAACCAGGTGAAGAAGCTCTCTGGTTCCTCGTGCTGTCCCTTCCTGCTGGCTTTATTCTGCGTTTGACTTGAACATTTCATCAAATCCTTTCCAGATTTCCATTTGATTTCAGTGGACTTTGACGATGGATCACCACTCTCATTCAGATGAAATTCTTTATTTTCGAAGTAAGGGTTTTCATCAAAATAAAAATCTATTCTGTAACCTGATTTAATATCTTCAAATTCTGTCACTTTGACTCTTATCATATAATGCAGCACCTCTTCATCCTCCTCCCCAAGCAGCGCAGATACTTGTGGATGGTTGACAAATGTTGTTACCCCAAAATTGGGGATTTTGGCAATCAATTCTGACCTCTTCTGAAAAAGTGGTTGGCGGAGTTTGTTATATTTCTGTTCTACTTTCAAAATCTCCTCACTGGCTTGTTCATTAAGTCTGTCTATTTAATTTTTTACTTCCTCGATACGTTCAATTGCTTCTTGCTGTTCTTTTTCTCCCTTGGCAAGCGCTGAGAGGTCACCGTCTCCTCCAGCTTGGGGGCCCGAGGCAGCCTCAGTTTCTTCGTTTGAGGTGCCAGTGAGGACTGGTGCTTGGGGGCCAGGCTGTGAGGAAACTTCAGGAAAGCGGGAGAGGGGCACATCAAGAAGCTCCAATGACTCGACTCTGTTATTTTGAACAGAATACTTTAGCAGAATAAAATTTCTGTCTCAGGTACATCTATTTTCCTTTAGTTCTGCTTTATATAATATTAAACTTATCACCTTGATTATTTTTGTTTGCATTTATTTCACACACTACTGTTCAACCGTTTATACAAGTCTTTCTGTATCATTGTAACTATATCTCCTGCAAAGCAAGTATTTGGGGGTGGGTAGGCGAAATCATTTCTGATGTTTCCTTTACTCACTGATTCTTATGAAAAGAGGACTATCTATAGGAATGGCTAATGCGTGGTGACTTGTGGGCCAGCCTCATTGTCTTTCCTCTTTGGAATATGCCCACCTGCACAGAGCATGCACTCTCTTCTGCTTTTAACCCTGTTAGAAGTTGGCTAGAAAAGGCACTCTCATTAGAACAGGAGGCCTGTGATCATCCAGCGCTGCCTGCTGGTCAAATCTTCCTAATTCAGGACTCAGTGTTTGGAAACTATTGTTGCTGCATACCTAAGCCACAATCTTCAACCCTCTATCAGAAAAGGGCAGACTTTCTGATTTCCATTTGCCTAACTAATGAGTCTCACTTGAGTCAATTCACCAATGTCAGGAGCACTAGTCAAGGCGCTGACAAGGAATGGGATCTGGCTAGCAGTGTTATACTTGCAGATGGAAGCAGACCGTGTGGCTTTGTAATGCTATCAGTTTGTCAGGGTCTACATGTTCATGTGAATGGTTTTTATGGTTGTGTAGTCAGATTTTAACTAATGTGGCCTTGGTAGGTAATTTTAGGAGTTGGTATATTTGTATGGGTCATGCCAAATATCAGAAAACACCATCAAGCTATGCCAGATCTTAGGTGCATGTTAAATTATAGAAGTATAGCTTGGTCTGGTATTATAGGGAGGGCTGATGCATGAATGAATTGCTACTAAAAAAAAAAAAAAAAACATTTATTTCCACTCAAGACTCTCCTTAAACCAAGCAGAATTTTAATAATAATTTTTGATACTCTGGATGTTCCTATAGCTAGTTCAGCAAAGTTCCACGTGCATGGCATAGCACTAATGAACACTCAAATTTTTAGGGCCAGCCCTAGTAGAGCAGAAGTGGCTGGCTGTCCTCCACAATATCTGTGCTTTCCCCATTTCTATAGTGAAGTTTTGGTTAAGCACATTGTCACCCAGATAAGAATGCTCTTTTCACATTGCCTTCAAACTGTGTCCATGTGATAGTTCAGGCCAACAGAAAGGGAGCAAGAAATTATGGGATAAATTTACAGGTCAGGCCCTTTAAACAAAAACAGATAAATATCTTTGATATACCTACAAGTCAATAGGAAACAAGGAAAACAAACCAATTAAAAATTGGGCAAAAAACTTATACAGACCCTTCACAAGAGAAGATATCCAAGTGTCCACTAATTATATGGACATATTCTCAATCTCAGTGGTCATGAGAGGAATGAAAACTAAAGGCACAGTGAAATACCACTGCATAACAAACAGGATGGCTAAAATAAAAAAGATCCTCAAAACCAAGTATGAGAATGTGGAGTGTCTGGAACTTTCATACACTGTTTTTGTGAGTGTAAAATGGTAGAATCACTTTGGAAAACTTTACAGCATTTTCTAATAATGGAAAACATGTACTACCTAATGCCCTAGAAAGTCCACTCCTAGGAATATATGGAAGAGAAATGAATGCATGAGCTCACACACACAAAAAAAAGAACAAAACAAAACAAAACCTGATATAAGAATTCTCACAGAGGGATCCCTGGGTGGCACAGCGGTTTGGCGCCTGCCTTTGGCCCAGGGCGCGATCCTGGAGACCCGGGATCGAATCCCACGTCAGGCTCCCGGTGCATGGAGCCTGCTTCTCCCTCTGCCTGTGTCTCTGCCTCTCTCTCTCTCTGTGACTATCATAAATAAATAAAAAAAATTAAAAAAAAAAAAGAATTCTCACAGAAACAATTGTTTTTGGTCATAGCTCAAAGCTACAAACAATTCACATGCCCAGAAACAGTAGAATAAAGAAATGTATGCATGTTAGTATAGTGCACCTTGCTGCACTGAACATGGGCAACAGAGAGCTACAAGCAATAATGATAAATCTTAGAAATGCTGATCTTAAGAAGGGTTGTACAAAATAATTCATAGACCATATATCACATATATAGTTCAAATTCGAGCCAGACAGTTAATGGAAATATACATGACTAACTATAATGAAAACACAATTATATGAAAATCAAGGTAAGGATTACCCAACTCCCTTTAGGATAGGAAATGAGGGATTTAAGTTATAAGGGGGCCCTTGCAGGGATTCTGGCCTAGAGGACCTAAATGGTGGTTACATGGGTATTCATTATGTAACTAGTCCTTAAATTCTGCGTATATTTTATACAAAGTTTTATATTTACACTACATCTCACAATTACTCAATGTTAAAAATGAGTTTTGGCTGTGAAATTAAATGAAACTGGGTAAGTTCCTTAGCCTCATGCAGTTTAGGTGTTATAATCTACAAAATGGTGATGAAGATGGCCTTTTACTAGCATGTTTTGATGATTGAATAAGATAACATAGTCAGGTCTCTGTGATTTTTTTCCCTCTTAAAAGATAAGTAAGTTAGTCTGTTACTGTTTCAAAGATCCTGACAAAAGGCCTGAAATTCCTGGGTCAGAAGAGACCTCATTACTCCTGGCACAGTAAGTAGCAAGAGCATCAGCATGTTTGCATGAGATATCCTTACCCAGAAGTCCATTGGGAGTGACCTGCTATGGCCCAGGTATTGCTGTGTCCACAGAGCTTTCCATCATAGCTGAGAAGCATCAATTTTGGGAAATCCACTGATTTGATAAGATGCAATAAGAAAGCTTTCTCCGTCCCAAAGGGAAACATCTCATCTTTCAAGGTCACTTGGTCCTAACAGAACCCTGAGAAATCACACAGGTAATGAGTGATCAGGGCTTTGCAGTCTTGTCACACCCTACATGTAGGAATGTAAATGACATATGGTGGACTCTCCAAACTTGCCTAGTCCCCAGGCAATAGAGTCAACACGTTAGAATAATGACATAATAATGAGAAAAACACAGGTAATACTTCCATTATGAATTTAAAAGTACATAATAAATTGTGCTGGAGCAATTGGATATCCATACAGGAAAAAAATTGAACGTTGATCTCTGCCTTGTACTATATATATAAAAAAAATCAAGATGGATCAGAGACATAATGTGGAAGCTATAATTATAATGTTCCTAGAAGAAAACACAAAAATCTTCACAATCTTGGTATAGGCAAATATTTTTAACACTTTAACACAATGCATAGAGCTCTAATCATAAAATTTTAAAATAAAATAACTTCTTATCAAAGTTGAAAACTTTTGCTCATCGAAGATTCTAGTAAGTAATGAAAGGTAAGTCACACATTAGGAAAATAGAATTGCAGTACATATATCTGACAAAGGACTCAAGTCCAGAATATACAAAGAACTTCTAAAAATCAATAGCAATGACTCTAAAGCTGTGGCATGATCAGCTATATGGATTTTGTCTTGAGATATGGTAGACAGAATTGTAAGATGGTCCCAACATCCCCATTCCTTAGTGTACATCTCCTGTATTTAACCCCTGGGCCTGGAAATATGGTGGATTTCAGTCTTTTATTAGGTTATATTATGTAGCATAAATGACTTTAAGAAAGGGAGACTATCCTGGGTGAACCTCACCTAATAAGGAAGCCCTTCAAGGTAGCAGAGATTTCCCTGGATGCAGATATTTGAAGCATGAAAGGAGTTTAAAGGGAGAGACGTCTTCCACCACTGGCTTTGCAGATGGAGTGTGCCTCATGGCAAGGAGTGTGGGCAGCTGCATAGCTGCTGAGAAATAGCCAGAAAAGACAATTCTGCACTCTCAGGGACTGAATTCTACTCACCTGAATGAATTTGCAAGAAGACCCTGAGAATGCAGCCAGTGACATGTTTCTTTCCACTCTGAGAGCCTCAGCAGAGAATCCTCCTGTACAGTAAGTACCCGGACCTCTGATCTACAGAATTGTGAGCTGAGAAATTTGTGTTAGCCATCTAAACTGCTACATTTGTGATAATCTGTCACGCGGCGTTAGAAAACAAATACAACAGATATATACATGAGTAAAATTTTATCAAGCTGGACACTTAAGATTTGGCCAATCTGCTATAAATAAATCATATCTCAAAAAATATTGTAAACTAAAAAAGGAAGAAGTTCTAAAACAAGGTTGGGAAGTATTTGTAATATAGATTAGGAATGTAAAAAAAAAAAAAGAATGTAATCGTGAGGCAAGAATGTGGACTTCTATATAAGTTGATCGTATTGAGTCTCTAGAAGAAATGAATCCTTCTGGTTGCCTGCATTGGAGCTTCCCTAGTGTCAGGCAGTCACGTATACACCGGGCAATGCTATAGCCAACTTGCCTGAGCCACACGTTTGCCTCTCTGCTTGGAAGGAAATCCCAGACATGAGGAGTTAGGGCTGGGAAAACGTGGATGCTCATTCTTCTGATGATTCTTCTTTTGTGCAGGAGTGCAACGAATTCAGGCAGCCTGCTTCTTGGCTGTTTTTCTTTCCCTTGCTGTCACCACAGAGGGCTGGGCCCACCACAGAGCAGAGCGTAGAACAGGGAGTCAACATTATTAGTACATAAAAGGCACCCAACAGACAAAGTTTCCTCCCTCTCATTCTTTCTCCAGCCTTCCACTTCTGTGACATATGACATAGCCACTTTCTCCCACATCATGCTTTCCTCAGACAACTGAACTTTTCCAAAAGAATGCTTTTACTCACAATATCTTGTTATGTTTTGCTATTTTTTGGCCCCAGGAACAACACGTGGAAACGCATGGATTTGTTTACAACACACGATGACATCTGAAACGTTTTGTAGTGTCAGCTAACAATTTAGTGGAGGTTTTAGTGAGCCAGCTTTGACAGGTGAGCTTCCCCAGGTTAAGGCTGGGAATTTCATGAACACCCTATGGCCTTGCTCACTTTCTTTTGAAATACTGGCTTGTTGTAGCTCAAGCAGTTCTTTAAAGGGATCTAAATCTCCTACAGCTGCAAAACACTCTCATCATCCACTAGGTCTGCAGGGCTCCCCAGGGAACGGTGCAGCTATGGACAACCAGCTGTAAGAGCAAACATAAATCTCTTTAGAGACTTAGATGCTGTCATATTTTGCTAGGGCTTAGAAAGACTGAACGATTTTAATCATTTATCTCCATTTATCAAAATGCTGCAGCCCAACAAACCCTAAACCATTTTCAGCTGTGAGCTTGCCTTACAATAGCAGAAACTTACCATAGAGTATGTTGATAAGCATGTGCTTGAATAAAAGATCCCTTTGGTCCTAGGAAATATTTTATTAATTGATAGCCATTAAAACAAATAATCAAAAGCTACTTTGTAGCTGATGTTTTAGAGTGTATGTGAATTTATTATGCACACACACACACAGACTCACACACATATAAAATCTCATGAACTACTTGACCAAGAAGTCACCAGTATTTCCATTATAAACCTTATTTTTTAGCTCTTTGCAAAAGTGTGAAAATCTGAAAGATGGAAGCATAGACGTGTTCCATGATGACTTCTTCCTTTTTTATACTATAACTAAACATAGAAAGAACAACATAGTACTACATCTTTAAGTTAGTATTTAATATATAGGTAAATTTTGTTCTATTGTATCTCTTAATCACTGTAAGAACTAATAAAAATAGATATTTAATTTTTAAAAATTGAACTTTAAAGACAAACATGTCATTCAGAAGTAGTTAGGGGTTGTTTTGGGCAGATTGTCTGCTTATTTGCTGCTATAATTAATGCAACAAGATTTCTACCCAGTAAAGAGCCCTTATTATTCAGAGACAGAGTGAGAGGAGGAACAGGGAGCTGATTCTTTCTGTGTAACCCCCAGTTTGAACTTGAGAGAAAGGTGCTTGTTGATAAGACTGCCTTACTTCCTATACCACAGTCTCAGGCTGGGGGAGATGGAGAGACACCCCATCAACCAGGCCCAACACACGTCCTCCTTCCTTTCAATGTGACTGAATCAGAGATAAAGAGATTGCCACTAGCATGACTCATTTTGTGAAAAAAACAAAAAAACAAAAAAACATTGATCTCACTAGAAAGAACCACTCATGCAGTTATTTAAAGAAAATATAAAAACAATACTCTGGGTTCTGGTGAGTATCGTGCATAGCTTTAAATAAGGATTATTCCTGTTATAAGTAGCAAAAAGGTAAAACTTGATGGGAACAGTGAGTGTATTGTATTGTGTTCTACAAGCAAATTCAAACATTTTATGTATTCCAAAGTAGATGTAAGATAGGAAAGGACAGAATAGGAACATTTTTATTTTTAAATTTTTTGTGGAAGTAAAAAAGACAGAAAATAGAAAACGACTCCTCAAAAGCATAGACATCCATGGCTGATGAAGAATAGATGCACTGGGCAAAACAGACATCGAGAGATAAGAAGAGTTAGGAACAGATGTGCTTGGTGGAATGATGCAGCCCTTGCTTTACTAATCCCTGTGATAAAGTAGATTAATAGAGTGCTTATGGCTAGGTCACAGAAAGGCCATCTGAAGGTCCGAAGACCAAAAAATGAGTGCCTGTGAGTACTTTCATTGCCAAATTACCCTGAAGCACCAAATCAGGTTGGGGTTCTATGGTATATTTTGGAAAAGTTTGATGCAGTTCATAGAACTCAGGGTGAGTTTCTTTCAAAGCACCTTGAAATAAAACCAGAGTTAGATTTTTTTTAAAAGTTAAATATTTGGGATCAAACAAGTACTGGGTTATTACTAAATTTATTAATATTGTACTTGCCGATGACATGATACTCTACATAGAAAACCCAAAAGCCTCCAACCCAAGATTGCAGGAACTCATATAGCAATTTGGTAGCGTGGCAGGATACAAAATCAATGCCCAGAAATCAATGGCATTTCTATACACTAACAATGAGACTGAAGAAAGAGAAATTAAGGAGTCAATCCCATTTACATTGTACCCAAAAGCATAAGATACCTAGGAATAAACCTAACCAAAGAGGTAAAGGATCTATACCCTAAAAACTATAGAACACTTCTGAAAGAAATTGAGGAAGACACAAAGAGATGGAAAAATATTCCATGCTCATGGATTGGAAGAATTAATATTGTAAAAATGTCAATGTTACCCAGGGCAATTTACACGTTTAATGCAATCCCTATCAAAATACCATGGACTTTCTTCACAGAGTTGGAACAAATTATTTTAACATTTGTGTGGAATCAGAAAAGACCCCGAATAGCCAGGGGAATTTTAAAAAAGAAAACCATAGCTGGGGGCATCACAATGCCAGATTTCAGGCTGTACTACAAAGCTGTGGTCATCAGGACAGTGTGGTACTGGCACAAAAACAGACACATAGATCAATGGAACAGAATAGAGAACCCAGAAGTGGACCCTGAACTGTATAGTCAACTAATATTCGATAAAGGAGGAAAGACTATCCATTGGAAGAAAGACAGTCTCTTCAATAAATGGTGCTGGGAAAATTGGACATCCACGTACAGAAGAATGAAACTGGACCACTCTCTTGCACCATACACAAAGATAAACTCAAAATGGATGAAAGATCTAAATGTGAGACAAGATTCCATCAAAATCCTAGAGGAGAACACAGGCAACACCCTTTTTGAACTTGGCCACAGTAACTTCTTGCAAGATACATCCACGAAGGCAAAAGAAACAAAAGCAAAAATGAACTATTGGGACTTCATCAAGATAAGAAGCTTTTGCACAGCAAAGGATACAGTCAACAAAACTAAAAGACAACCTACAGAATGGGAGAAGATATTTGCAAATGACGTATCAGATAAAGGGCTAGTTTCCAAGATCTATAAAGAACTTATTAAACTCAACACCAAAGAAACAAACAATCCAATCATGAAATGGGCAAAAGACATGAACAGAAATCTCACAGAGGAAGACATGGACATGGCCAACATGCACATGAGAAAGTGCTCTGCATCACTTGCCATTAGGGAAATACAAATCAAAACCACAATGAGATACCACCTCACACCAGTGAATGGGGAAAATTAACAAGGCAGGAAACCACAAATGTTGGAGAGGATGCGGAGAAAAGGGAACCCTCTTACACTGTTGGTGGGAATGTGAACTGGTGCAGCCACTCTGGAAAACTGTGTGGAGGTTCCCAAAGAGTTAAAAATAGACCTGCCCTATGACCCAGCAATTGCACTGTTGGGGATTTACCCCAAAGATACAGATGCAATGAAACACTGGGACACCTGCACCCCGATGTTTCTAGCAGCAATGTCCACAAACTGTGGAAGGAGCCTTGGTGTCCATCGAAAGATGAATGGATAAAGAAGATGTGGTTTATGTATACAATGGAATATTACTCAGCCATTAGAAACGACAAATACCCACCATTTGCTTCAACGTGGATGGAACTGGAGGGTAATATGCTGAGTGAAGTGAGTCAATCGGAGAAGGACAAACATTATATGTTCTCATTCATTTGGGGAATATAAATAATAGTGGAAGGGAATATAAGGGAGGGGAGAAGAGATGTGTGGGAAATATCAGAAAGGGAGACAGAACATAAAGACTCCTAACTCTGGGAAACAAACTAGGGGTGGTGGAAGGGGAGGAGTGTGGGCGGTGGGGGTGTATGGGTGATGGGTACTGAGGGGGACACTTGACAGGATGAGCACTGGGTGTTATTCTGTATGTTGGTAAATTGAACACCAATAAAAAGTTAATTTATTAAAATAATAATAATAATAATATTGTACTTCACTAGGACATGTTTTCCAATGCAATTCCAAAATCTTGACAAAATTAGCTAACATGGATATTTAAATGACTGAACATATAGTTCTATTTTTTCCAGAAAGAAAGCCCATCTGAAAACCTATTTTTCATGCTTCTATAGTACGCCATGCAGAGAGAAAATCTAATGGTTCTCTCTAGAAGACAAATCAAATTACAATGTCTAAAATTCTAGGATCTTTGCCCTATAGACCTGTCTGGGTAATAGCTTATGGTAGAAAATAAATATACTCATTATTGCAAGTTTTTATAACCCAAACATATATCACCATTCATAACATGGCTGAAAGATAATGTGCTCTGGAGTCAGGCGTAAAATTGACTCCCAGATTTTCCTGTTTCTATCTGTGTTAATTGGCACAATTTACTTAAAATCTCAGCACCTCAATTTTTTATTTGTAAAATAGGATTAAAAATACTTATTCTACAGATGTTGTGAGGATTAGTGATATTAAATTTCAAGTAATTGTCACAGAGATCAATAAAAATAATAGTGTACAATAACACTGCTATGTTTGTTTTTGAAGAATCCATGTCAATTTAGATATAACAGTTCACCAACCATTCATTCATTCATTCATTCATTCATTCCTTCATATACTTAACACACATTGTTGATTATCACTAGGTTTGGGAATAAATAATAGTAATAGGACATGAACCTTGATTTCTTGATAGTCAAGAATACAGACTTTAAATTCAAATTTGTGAGTTCTTCCAATGAAAGAGTTACTTTTTTTCACATTTTGTTTCTCGCAGTAGGTACTTGCTAAAGGGATCAAATACAGGATTACTTTGGTCAAGATTAGAACTTTACTTTACATTCTGGCTAATCCAACATAAGTAAAATCTGGGCATGTTAATTGTGTTTTAGAAATAAAATAAGAATTATAGAGACTCCCCACTCTAAATTCTCTGTGTCGAGAAGGAAAGGCATAATTAATTAATATGAAAATAGGAAAGCGTCCATTGAGTTGACAGAAATGAAAAATGAGTATGATAATTTCCAATGCTATGAAGGGTATGATAGCACATACATGATCTTACTTAGCAATTTCTGTGCACATCTAAATTGGAGATCCACTGTCGTTGGCAAAGGAAAATAAAGAGAACAAACCAAAAGATTTCTGGAGACTGAACTATTTTGCTTTTAAGACAACTACTAAATTCCCAAGTGAAAAGAGGATAGATGCAAAGTTCTAAAAAATTTTCTGTAATTTTTTAAATTGTACTAAGTATCTAATCTTAATATTATTGTAGATTTAAATTATTACATTCACAGTTTAAGGCAGTAAGACTATATAGTCAGCTTTAATATATAAATGTGTGAAAAAGGTTTTCAAAGCAAAACACTATATGGTCCCTCCTTTTTCCTAAGGCCAATTCCACTCCTATATCTTGAAGTCTTCCCAGCTGGGCTCCCTACATTATCAATTTTCCTTTCTCTCTTTAATATTAATTTGTTCCTTTCTAAAGAAAAGGATTGTTACTAAATATTAGCTTATTCAAATATCTTTATTTAAACCCAATATATAAATAATCAAGAACCTATATAACTCTCCAGATACTGTCTTCTCTCCTCTGTCCCCAATCAAATTTCTTCTATTCATTGTCTCTATGCTTTCTCTCACTCACTTCTTGACATCAGTGGGACTTTTACCCTTAGTACTCCAGACATGTTATTCAAAAAGTCATCAGTGACATTCGTGGTGACAAATTCAGCATTAATTTTATTGTGATCATTGTCTCACCTTTCTATAGTCTTTACTATTCCCTCTTGAAACACTTTTCTTGTTGGCTTTTCCTCATCCTTTTTTCCATTCTCTTTGCCATTTATTGTCCTCCACTCAATTATTAAATGTTGGATGTCCTCAAACTCAGCCCATGATTTTCTTCATGTGTCCTTTTACATCTGGTCCTTGGACCATCGCATTTTCTCCTAGAATGTCAGTCACTTTCTCTATACTTAAACCTTTCACACAAATGTATTTCCAGTCCAATCCTCCACCCTAAGCTCCAGATTCTTCCATACAAATACTAAGTGATAAATTTTGTCCTATATTCCATATCTGAGTCATTGATTCAGTATCCATTTAATTCCATAACCCAAAATGCCAGTCATCATCCTTGATACCTTGTTCTTTTTCATCCCCCATATCCAGTCTTTCATCATGTTTTGCCTATTTGCTTTCTAAATGTGGATCAAATATAATCACTATGAGTTTATGTCCACTTATTCCATTCTAAACTCTCTACAAACCAGTCTGTTTTGCCCCCAGACTAAACCTTTTGAAATATCACACTGATATCTTGCATGCCTCAAACCCTCAGCTCCAAATTCATAATGGACTTCTGAATATTGATCACATTTCCCATCACAAAAAAGAATGGGAAAAGAAAACAGTATTAACAAGGAAAGACACAAAGAACATGACCTTTGGACTTGGGGATAGCCGTCCTTAAAATCATTATAGCTTCAAACTTATGATCTATAAACATAAATGAATGATACCTGTGTAACAGAACTGTTGAAAATGCTAAATGAAATCAAGTATAAAGTGTTAGGTTCTTTATCAAATAAATGCTTAATAAACACTAGATCCTTTCCTTTTTGAGAAGTAGAAAGGCAACATTGTTTCTGCACAAGAAAATAATGCTGGAATAATTAATCAGTTACTTGAGCAGGACAGATATTTTTAAGGTGAGGTGATAAACAGAATGAAGTGTTAGTGAGGTCCTCTGAGATGAATACTCAAGCTGGCCTTAAATTTAAAAAAAAATTATGAAAATGATCTTGTTGGGACTAAGAGCACACATGCTCTACATTATCAGTTCCTAAATGCCAAATTGAAAGAAATATATATATATATATATATATATATATATATATATATATATATATAGTGGTGTGAATGAGTCAAGAACTGCCTGGTGATTTTCAATTAGACTGTGTATGTGCAATAGTATTTCATAGCACATGTAAAGGATGATGAGCTCACACATTCAGCCAAGACCAAACAAAGACATTAAAACCTACTGAGAACAGGAGTAAAATATAGGAGTTAAAACCAACCAAATGACAGAAGTAGGTGTTGTTATTCACAAAAAAAGCAAAAACCATCCTGCTCCTCATGGAGCAGCTTTTATCTATACTGGGAACATTTTATACAATTCTGTGTTGGCAACACTGACCTTCAAAACACTTAGAATGTAAATCAGTTTAACCTTTTATGAAGTAAACTTAACAAATACGTATGAAAAACCTAAAAAAAAAAGAAAGAGAAAGAAAGAAGAAAGAAAGAAAGAAAGAAAGAAAGAAAGAAAGAAAGAAAGAAAGAAAGAAAGAAAGAAAGAAAGAAGGAAGGAAGAAAGAAAGATGAAAGAAAGAAGAGAAAGAAAGAAAAAGAAGCCCTTTGATCTAGCAAATAGAGTAGTTTGTCCTTGAACATAACTAAGGATGTATGTTCTAGGCTATCGCTAAGGATTCTTATTGAATTATTTAAAATATCGAAAAATTAGAGAAAATATCTTTTTAAAATGCTGTATATATATATAACTTTAATATATATTGTCATTGCACAGAAATGTGACTATATCCTGCGATTTTGTAAACTTTTTAAAATAAAGATTTTTATTTACTTATTTGACAGAGAGAGGGAGAGAAAGAGCCAGAGAACACAGGTGAGGGGAACAGCAGAGAGAGCAGGAGAAGTAGGCTCCCCGTTAAGCAAAGAGCTCACTGCAGGGCTTGATCCCAGGATCTAAAAAAATTAAGTTGTATCTCTCACATTTTGGTAATTCTTAAAATATTTCAAACTTTATCATTATTATTCTATTTTTTTTTTTTATTTATCAAATTTTTATTTTATTTTTTTTAATTAACTTTTATTGGTGTTTACTTTACCAACATACAGAAAAACACCCAGTGCTCATCCCGTCAAGTGTCCACCTCAGTGCCCGTCACCCATTCCCCTCCAACACCCGCCCTCCTCCCCTTCCACCACCCCTAGTTCGTTTCCCCGAGTTAGGAGTCTTTATGTTCTGTCTCCCTTCCTGATATTTCCCAACATTTCTTTTCCCTTCCTTTATATTCCCTTTCACTATTATTCATATTCCCCAAATGAATGAGAACATACACTGTTTGTCCTTCTCCGATTGACTTATTTCACTCAGCATAATACCCTCCAGTTCCATCCACGTTGAAGCAAATGGTGGGTATTTGTCGTTTCTAATTGCTGAGTAATATTCCATTGTATACATAAACCACATCTTCTTTATCCATTCATCTTTCGATGGACACCGAGGCTCCTTCCACAGTTTGGCTATTGTGGCCATTGCTGATAGAAACATCGGGGTGCAGGTGTCCCGACGTTTCATTGCATCTGAATCTTTGGGGTAAATCCCCAACAGTGCAATTGCTGGGTCGTAGGGCAGGTCTATTTTTAACTCTTTGAGGAACCTCCACACAGTTTTCCAGAGTGGCTGCACCAGTTCACATTCCCACCAACAGTGTAAGAGGGTTCCCTTTTCTCCGCATCCTCTCCAACATTTGTTGTTTCCTGCCTTGTTAATTTTCCCCATTCTCACTGGTGTGAGGTGGGATCTCATTGTGGTTTTGATTTGTATTTCCCTGATGGCAAGTGATGCAGAGCATTTTCTCATGTGCATGTTGGCCATGTCCATGTCTTCCTCTGTGAGATTTCTCTTCATGTCTTTTGCCCATTTCATGATTGGATTGTTTGTTTCTTTGGTGTTGAGTTTAATAAGTTCTTTATAGATTTTGGAAACTAGCCCTTTATCTGATATGTCATTTGCAAATATCTTCTCCCATTCTGTAGGTTGTCTTTTAGTTTTGTTGACTGTATCCTTTGCTGTGCAAAAGCTTCTTATCTTGATGAAGTCCCAATAGTTCATTTTTGCTTTTGTTTCTTTTGTCTTTGTGGATGTATCTTGCAAGAAGTTACTGTGGCCAAGTTCAAAAAGGGTGTTGCCTGTGTTCTCCTCTAGGATTTTGATGGAATCTTGTCTCACATTTAGATCTCTGATCCATTTTGAGTTTATCTTTGTGTATGGTGAAAGAGAGTGGTCCAGTTTCATTCTTCTGCATGTGGATGTCCAATTTTCCCAGCACCATTTATTGAAGAGACTGTCTTTCTTCCAATGGATAGTCTTTCCTCCTTTATCGAATATTAGATGGCCGTACATTTCAGGGTCCACTTCTGGGTTCTCTATTCTGTTCCATTGATCTATGTGTCTGTTTTTGTGCCAGTACCACACTGTCTTGATGACCACAGCTTTGTAATACAACCTGAAATCTGGCATTGTGATGCCCCCAGCTATGGTTTTCTTTTTTAAAATTCCCCTGGCTATTCGGGGTCTTTTCTGATTCCACACAAATCTTAAAATAATTTGTTCTAACTCTCTGAAGAAAGTCCATGGTATTTTGATAGGGATTGCATTAAACGTATAAATTGCCCTGGGTAACATTGACATTTTTACAATATTAATTCTGCCAATCCATGAGCATGGAATATTTTTCCATCTCTTTGTGTCTTCCTCAATTTCTTTCAGAAGTGTTCTATAGTTTTTAGGGTATAGATCTTTTACCTCTTTGGTTAGGTTTATTCCTAGGTATCTTATGCTTTTGGGTGCAATTGTAAATGGGATTGACTCCTTAATTTCTCTTTCTTCAGTCTCATTGTTAGTGTATAGAAATGCCATTGATTTCTGGGCATTGATTTTGTATCCTGCCACGCTACCAAATTGCTGTATGAGTTCTAGCAATCTGGGGGTGGAGGCTTTTGGGTTTTCTATGTAGAGTATCATGTCATCGGCGAAGAGGGAGAGTTTGACTTCTTCTTTGCCAATTTGAATGCCTTTAATGTCTTTTTGTTGTCTGATTGCTGAGGCGAGGACTTCCAGAACTATGTTGAACAGCAGTGGTGAGAGTGGACATCCCTGTCTTGTTCCTGATCTTAGGGGAAAGGCTCCCAGTGCTTCCCCATTGAGAATGATATTTGCTGTGGGCTTTTCGTAGATGGCTTTTAAGATGTCGAGGAAAGTTCCCTCTATCCCAACACTCTGAAGGGTTTTGATCAGGAATGGATGCTGTATTTTGTCAAATGCTTTCTCTGCATCTAATGAGAGTATCATATGGTTCTTGGTTTTTCTCTTGCTGATATGATGAATCACATTGATGGTTTTACGAGTGTTGAACCAGCCTTGTGTCCCAGGGATAAATCCTACTTGGTCATGGTGAATAATTTTCTTAATGTGTTGTTGGATCCTATTGGCTAGTATCTTGTTGAGAATTTTTGCATCCATGTTCATCAGGGATATTGGTCTGTAATTCTCCTTTTTGGTGGGGTCTTTGTCTGGTTTCGGAATTAAGGTGATGCTGGCCTCATAGAACGAATTTGGAAGTACTCCATCTCTTTCTATCTTTCCAAACAGCTTTAGTAGAATAGGTATGATTTCTTCTTTAAACGTTTGATAGAATTCCCCTGGGAAGCCATCTGGCCCTGGACTCTTGTGTCTTGGGAGGTTTTTGAGGACTGCTTCAATTTCCTCCCTGGTTATTGGCCTGTTCAGGTTTTCTATTTCTTCCTGCTCCAGTTTTGGTAGTTTGTGGCTTTCCAGGAATGCGTCCATTTCTTCTAGATTTCCTAATTTATTGGCGTACAGCTGTTCATAATATGTTTTTAAAATCGTTTGTATTTCCTTGGTGTTGGTAGTGATGTCCCCTTTCTCATTCATGATTTTATTAATTTGAGTCTTCTCTCTCTTCTTTTTAATAAGGTTGGCTAATGGTTTATCTATCTTATTAATTCTTTCAAAGAACCAACTCCTGGTTCTGTTGATCTGTTCCACAGTTCTTTTGGTCTCGATATCATTGAGTTCTGCTCGAATTTTAATTAACTCTCTTCTTCTGCTGGGGGTGGGGTCTATTTGTTGCTTTTTCTCTAGTTCCTTTATGTGTAAGGTGAGCTTTTGAATTTGAGATCTTTCCAGTTTTTGAATGTATGCTTGTATTGCGATGTATTTCCCCCTCAGGACTGCTTTTGCTGCATCCCAAAGATTTTGAACGGTTGTATCTTCATTTTCATTAGTTTCCATGAATCTTTTTAATTCTTCCTTAATTTCCTGGTTGACCTTTTCATCTTTTAGCAGGATGGTCCTTAACCTCCACGTGTTTGTGGTCCTTCCATATTTCTTGTTGTGATTAAGTTCTAATTTCAAGGCATTATGGTCTGAGAATATACAGGGGACTATCCCGATCTTTTGGTATCGGTTCAGACCCGATTTGTGACCCAGTATGTGGTCTATTCTGGAGAAAGTTCCATGTGCACTTGAGAAGAATGTGTATTCAGTTGAGTTTGGATGTAAAGTTCTGTAGATATCTGTGAAATCCATCTGGTCCAGTGTATCATTTAAAGCTCTCGTTTCTTTGGAGATGTTGTGCTTAGAAGACCTATCCAGGGTAGAAAGAGCTAGATTGAAGTCACCAAGTATAAGTGTATTATTATCAAGGTATTTCTTGAGTTTGGTTATTAATTGGTTTAAATATTTGGCAGCTCCCACATTCGGGGCATATATATTGAGGAGTGTTAAGTCCTCTTGTTGGATAGATCCTTTGAGTATGAGATAGTGTCCCTCTTCATCTCTCACTATAGTCTTCGGGGTAAATTTTAATTTATCTGATATAAGGATGGCAACCCCTGCTTTCTTTTGAGGACCATTTGAATGGTAAATGGTTCTCCAACCTTTTATTTTCAGGTTGTAGGTGTCCTTCTGTCTAAAATGAGTCTCTTGTAGACAGCAAATAGATGGGTCCTGCTTTTTTATCCAGTCTGAAACCCTGCGCCTTTTGATGGGGTCATTAAGCCCGTTCACATTCAGAGTTACTATTGATAGATATGAGTTTAGTGTCATCATATCTATTCAGTCCTTGTTTTTGTGGATTGTTCCACTGAACTTCTTCTTAAAGGGGAATTTTAAGAGTCCCCCTTAAAATTTCTTGCAGAGCTGGTTTGGAGGTTACATATTCTTTCAGTTCCTGCCTGTCTTGGAACCTCTTTATCTCTCCTTCCATTTTGAATGAAAGCCTTGCGGGGTAAAGTATTCTTGGTTGCATGTTCTTTTCATTTAGGACCCTGAATATATCCTGCCAGCCCTTTCTGGCCTGCCAGGTCTCTGTGGAGAGGTCTGCTGTTACCCTAATATTCCTCCCCATAAAAGTCAGGGACTTTTTTTCTCTTGCTGCTTTAAGGATCTTCTCCTTATCTTTGGAATTTGCAAGCTTCACTATTAAATGTCGAGGTGTTGAACGGTTTTTGTTGATTTTAGGGGGGGATCTCTCTATTTCCTGGATCTGAATGCCTGTTTCCCTTCCCAGATTCGGAAAGTTTTCAGCTAGGATTTGTTCAAATACATATTCTGGCCCTCTGTCCCTTTCCGCGCCCTCGGGAACCCCAATTAAACGTAGGTTTTTCTTCCTCAGGCTATCATTTATTTCCCTTAATCTATCCTCATGGTCTTTTAATTGCCTGTCTCTTTTTTCCTCAGTTTCCCTCTTTGCCATCAACTTGTCTTCTATGTCACTCACTCGTTCTTCCACCTCGTCAAGCCTCGTCGTTAGGACTTCTAGCTTGGATTGCATCTCATTTAATTGATTTTTAATTTCTGCCTGATTGGATCTAAATTCTGCAGTCATGAAGTCTCTTGAGTCCTTTATGGTTTTTTCTAGAGCCACCAGTAGCTGTAAAATAGTGCTTCTGAATTGGCTTTCTGACATTGAATTGTAATCCATATTTTGTAACTCTGTGGGAGAGTGGGCTGTTTCTGATTCTTTTTTTTGAGGGGTTTTCCTTCTAGTCATTTTGCTCAGTGCAGAGTGGCCAAAAACAAGTTGTATTGGGAAAAGGAGAAAAAGAGAGAGAAGGAAAGAAAAGAGAAAAAGAAAAAAGAGAAAGAAGAAAAAAATAGGGGAAAAAGAGAAGAAAAAGAAAGAAAAAGAAAGAAAGGAGAAAAAAGAAAAAAGGGGGGGTGGGGGAAGCAATCAGAAATCAAGAAGAAAGAGAGAAAAAAAAAAGCACAAAACAAAACAAAACAAAAAAACAAAAACAAAAACAAAAAAACAAAAAACAAAAAAAACCACGGGGGAGTATCTTCCGATTCTGTGTAGTTTAAGTCCCTTGATTTCCCTTGGAACTGGTCCGTCTCGCTGGTCTTCTGGGGGAGGGGCCTGCTGTGCTGATTCTCAGGTGTTAGCACTTGGGGGAGCTGCTCTGCCCCTGCCTGGTGCAGGGCTCAGTGGGGGTTGTTCACCCCGTGAGGCCCCGGGAGGAAGCCACAGTGGCGGGGGCAGCTCTGGGACCCTGGAGTCAGCCCCCGCAGTAGCTCCGGGGCTCTCCGTCTGCAGGGCCTGGGGGCTCCCGGGCGGGGCCGCTGATCTGCTCAGTTCCAGGCAAGAGCGTCCTTGCTGCCCTGGGCCCTCCCGGCCTCTGCCTGTCCCGGGGGAGGCCGGATCCTGGGCTGTGTCCCGGCGCCCTGTGCTCCGGGGCCTGCGCTGTTGGATTCGCGCTCCCGGCGGTGCAGCCCCCTCCGCGGAGCCGCCGCCCGAGCCTCTCCGAGCTGTTCCCGGAGCCGCGCAGCCCCCTCCGCGCGGAGCTTCTTCCTCTGCGCGAGCTGCCGCCGCTGAGCTGTTCCCGGAGCCGCGCAGCCCCCTCCGTGGAGCTGCCGCCCGAGCCCCTCCGAGCTGCTCCCGGAGCCGCGCCGCCCCCTCCGCGCGGAGCTTCTTCCTCCGCCCGAGCCGCCGCCGCCGAGCTGTTCCCGGAGCCCCGCAGCCCCCTCCGCGGAGCCGCCGCCCGAGCCCCTCCGAGCTGCTCCGGGTCCCGCCGAGCGCTGCAGCCCTTAGGGAGCTCGGCGCATCTCCCGGGGCGCAGTTCCTCTGTTACTGTCCCAGGGAGCCCGAGGGCATCCCCGCCCTCCTGGGGATCCTGCTCCAATTCCCCGGGAGGCCTTTCCGCGGGGAAGGTCGGTGCAGCTCCTGCTCCTCCGGGACGGGGCTCTCCTGTCCTGGGGACACTCGCCCCGGCCTCAGCCCGGCTCCTCGCGGGCCCCTCCCCCTCGGAGGCCTTTTGTTCCTTTATTTCTTTTTCCCCGTCTTCCTACCTTGATAGAAGCGCGAACTCTTCTCACTGTAGCATTCCAGCTGGTCTCTCTTTAAATCTCAGGCCGAATTCGTAGGTTTTCAGGATGATTGGATGGTTTTCTAGGTAATTTGCTGAGGACAGGTGACCTGGAGACCCTACTCCTCCGCCATCTTGCCCCTCCCCCCTATTATTCTATTTTTATGGTGATCTAAGATTAGTGATTATCACTCATGAAACTTTAGATCATGTTAGGCATTTTTTAGCAGCAAAGTATTTTTAAATTATTATTGATAATCATAATATAATAATTCTATTATATAATAATAATAATATGATAATAA
This sequence comes from Vulpes lagopus, assembly GCF_018345385.1. Lineage (NCBI taxonomy): Eukaryota > Metazoa > Chordata > Mammalia > Carnivora > Canidae > Vulpes > Vulpes lagopus. The sequence goes on along the minus strand of NC_054829.1, from coordinate 114,762,623 downwards.
TGATAATAATAATATAATAATTCTATTATACACTTAATAGACAGCAGCAAAGTGTCAGTATAACTTCTACATATATTGGGAAACCAAAATATTTATTTAACTCATTTTAATACACTATTTGCTTTCTTACAATAGTCATTTTATAGCAGTCATTGAGAACTGAACGTGCATTATCTCCAAGGCATGTCTATATTACTATTACTGTTTTTATATGGAAGCATATTAAAGCAGTAATAGTAATTAAGCCACAATTTGACACATAAAAAAAGAATACCCAGATAATAGAAAATGCAATATTGAAGCATCCACCTTATCTAGTACTTGATATCTCTCTTAACATTTACCTGATTAGCAGTCATTGGTTATAAAGATACAGGAAATAGAAAAGCAGTGGGAAGAGCTAAGGAAGAGATGATCCAAATGAGATAAGTAACATGGGGATCTTTAGGAACAGTAGAAAAAAGAGAAAGGAACTGAAATCTAGTCAGAATTTTTAAAACTTGGATATGTAAGGTATCACATCTAATATATTATACTAAATTAGGAGTGAGTTAAGAAAGAACTTAGATGGAGTTAAAGAATAAGGGATATAAAGAAGTAATAAAGATGTGAAGAAATTTGACAGCCTGAATCTCTACTGAATTATGATAATCCTAGCATACAGAGAGTAAGAGAGAAGCACCCTAGCCTTCAAAAGGAACTTACTATTTTATTGGGAAATAATTCCACTTAATGAATGATCTGTGTACTGGACACATAAGTAATTGAAGAATCACTTGAATCAGAACATAACGAAGAATTAAGTCTCATAACAAGGAGTACTAAATGGCACCAACATTTCTGATTCAGTAGCCGTGAGGCAGGGCCCATGAACAGTCACTTTTAATAGATCCCCAAGTTAATGTTGAGACAGCTGTGGATACACTGGAATTTGAGAAATATCAAAGAGTAAGAACTCCCATGAATGATCAAAAGAAAATAGAGCTATTTTCACTGACACATTTTAGAGTACTCATGGCAAAGGAAAAGTTGGAAGGATAAAGAACATATCTTTTCCAAAACTGGAAATTATAATCTTTATGTGTTTTTAAAATCTGGTGTTTAAAAGATTTATTTACTTACTTGAGAGAGAGAGAGAGAGAGGAGAGATTGTAAATAGGGGGCAGGGCAGAGGCAGAGGGAGAGAGAAAGAATCTCAAGCACACTGACCACTGAGCCTGGATCCTGTCAGGGTGCTTGCTCCCAGGACTCTGAGATCATGACCTGAGCCAAAATCAAGAGTCGGACCCTTAACTGCCTGAGCCACTCAGGTGCCCCATAATTTTTATGTGTTTAAAAACTATTTAATTTTAAATATGTTTGTCTTTGAAGAATTCTTAATCTTTTAAATATTGATATTCAGAAATATCTACATCATTAAATTTAAATGGAGCTTACTAACATACTGTGGAAAACCCTTATTTCATCTTTCTCTTTCTGAATAAAACATCACAGTAAGTTAACAAAAGAAGCTATGGAATCACTTTGCTAAATGTTTGAAAACAGAGTCTCCTTTCTCCGGCAATAGTTGTGGTCTTGCCTGCAAGTGGGAGTCTTAACTATTAAATTCTCATGCTAGTTCTGCATTTCTATGACTCTGGTATGTTATGTCCTCCACACCATGGCTTGATTGCTTGCACAGAAAAATCTTGAGTAATAATTAAATGTATCGGAGGACCATGGAGGTGATCTTAAACCAACTGGTGCTGACACATAGATTGTGTTTCCTAAAAGTTGTTGAATTCATGAGTGGCGTCCAACCCCACTAATCTGAATGAGCATCCCAGGAATGTTAAGCTGAAGGAAAAAATGTGGCAGCAATGGGTAAACAACAGAGCCTAAAAGCAGGGGAGACATAATCAAGGAACATCATCCTCTATCTCAGCAACATTAAGAAAATAATTATAGGAGCTCCTGGGTGGCTCAGTCAGTTGAGTCTGATTATTGATTTTGGCTCAGGTTGTGATCTTGGGGTCCTGGGATGGAGCCCTGCACTGAGCCTCATGCTCAGCAGGGAGTCTGCTTGAGGATTCTCTCTTCCCCTTTCCCCTTAGTCCCTTCCCGAGCCCCTCAAATAAATACATAAGTCTGGGGACACCTGAGTGGCTCAGTGGTTGAGGGTCTGCCTTCAGCTCAGGGTATGATCCTGGGGTCCCTGGAATCAAGTCCTGCATCGGGCTCCCTGTGAGGAGCCTACTTCTCCTTCTGCCTGTGTGTCTGCCTCTCTGTGTGTGTCTCTCATGAACAAATAAATAAAATCTTTAAAAATGAATAAATATATAAGTCTGTTAAAAAAATATCATCCCAGAAAAAAAATGGTTGAAGCATTTTCCAAATTTGAGGATTTCATAATAGTGGGTATTGGTGAGAAATTATAACCATCCTGCCAGAACCAGGCTCCTGCTTAATTATGGGGTGAAGGAGAGAGGTGGCCACACAGGGTCTAAAGGTTTTGAATTTTCAATGGACAAGGAGTGTTTATGTTTGTTGTTAATAAACACTGACTTTGATTCAGAAAATGCTACATTAGGTCATTTGAATTCTATAGGCTTCCATACAGTACATTATTTCAAACAATGCATTATTATATCACATTAAAATCTGTGTAAACAGAGCAAGAGAGAAAAAAGGATGAGGAAATGAAAGTGAAAATGGGAAGATGAAAGACTGAAAGAATATGGAACATATTTGTTGATTATGTAGTATTTTAACTTTTTAGACAAGCTTGACACTGAAATGTATGTAGCTCATTCACTCAAAGAGGACTTCTAATTTTGCACTCCTCTCTTTTGGGGTCCAGTTGAAATACTAAAGTCCAAATGTTACAAAATAAAATGAATTGAAACATGAAATATACAGTAAGCATACAATTCACAGAATTTTACTATTGCTACTACTAATAGTTGATGTTTTTAAGCTTGCACTTACCAAAAATGATTCCAAAACATTTTTTGTGTGGGTTAGCCCATTTAATCCTCAAAAAACTCCTAGGAGGTATTTACAAATTTTATCCTACTTTACAGATGAGGACCTGAAACAGAGAGATTAAGAAAATTTTTAAGTTCATACAAAGAATATGTGGTGAAGTCAAGAATTTCTTGAACAATTTTGAATCCTATGCTAGGCAGGGGAGAATCAGAAATGAATAAGACATAATTCTTTGCCATAAGTATGAGACACAGTCCTTGTTATTTTCAGAGCATTATGGGGGACAAAGGAGAAGTTAGAGGACTATGTCCTACCCCCACAACTGACTCCGTTCCCTAAGTTTGGATGTGATTCTGCTACTATCCCCTATGGCTTGGTGATGGTGTGAACTTCAGCAGAGATAGGATCAGTACTATCACATATGAGATCATACAGATTACCCAACTAGTAGAGTGTCCTAGCATGGGGCTGCCTACAGGAATCACGGGCTTTTTTAGTCCATATGACAGCTCATTCTACTTGCTGAACTTTGCACCCGGGGGTCATATCACTAAGAGGAGCTAACTCTGTGGAAAAGTTCAGCCAGGGAAGATAGCTTTTTCTAGTTCAGGTGAAAGTGTCATTGCGCTAGAGCAAACCTGGGTGGTCTGGACTGCCTGAATTTTCCAGGAACATGAACCCCTGAACTCACAGATGCACAAGGTTCAGCTGTGTAAGAGATAGACAATGAACTTGCTCTCATGGAGCTCACATTCTAATCATAGGAGACAAGATGACACAGGTATACTTATTACCACGAAGAAAATGGGGTGCCTGGGTAGCTCAGTCATTTAGCATCTGCTTTTGGCTCAGGTCATGATTTCGGGGTCCTGGGATTATGCCTTGCATCTGTGGCATCCATCAGGCTCTCTGTTCAGCAGGGAGTCTGCTTCTCCCTCCCTCCCTCTGCCTTTGCCTCCCTGCTGCTCCCCCTGCTTGTTCTCTCTCTCTCTCTCTCTCTCTCTCTCTCTGTCAAATACATGAGTTTAAAAAAAGAAAATATAGAAGAGTGATGGAATAAAACTGACTGCAGCAGGGTTTGCTATTGGGGATGTTCTGGGAGTTTCTAAACTGTGGATAACGAAAAGCAGTGAACAAAGCAAAGACCTATAGAAGCAGACTTCTATGCAGAGGAAAATCCTACAGTGAAGCCACTCAAATTATGAAATAAAAGATTATTATTCTATTTATTGAGACACAGTGATGAGTCACAAATTTATCAAGATAAATAGAAAATCAGGGGTAGCCTGAGATTATCTCTGAAGGAGGGACCTAACATTACCTCCTCAAATGGTCTCCTTTCAATCTCTGACTTTCTCCTAAGATGAGACTTCAGATAATTATTTTTGTGGATACGTTGGTAGAGA